>NW_024081517.1:0-264210 GCF_003009895.1 Hyaena hyaena
GGGGGGATGGGCATGGAGGAGGACATTTGTGGTGATGAGCACTGAGTGTTAATTGGAAACTAATTTGACAATAAACTATTTGTAAAAAAAAAAAAAGTTAAAATGGTACTATCAAATGCTGACAAATATGAAGAGTATTTGAAAATCTTACACACTCTTGGTGGGGATGTATAATTTTACAAGGCTTTGGAAAGCAATCTGTCAGTTTCTTATAAATTGACACACACGACCCAGTATTTCCCTCTAAGAGAAACAAAAGCATAAAATGTTCTTTATCCTCAAAAGCCAGAAACAAAAACATCTCAAATGGACATAGACAAGTTGTTATACCCAGATCGCAGTATCCTCATTGACCAGAGACCACCAGGGAGACTTAGTCACGCATGCAAAGGCAAAGGGCTTTATTACGGGATTAAGCTCGGGCTCACAGACTTCACCAGCACGTGGGTCCATGCTGAGAGCCCCGAACAAGGGCAGAGTAGGGTTTTTATGGGCTTTGAGACGGGGGAGTTATAGAAGCTGTGACATGGGAACAGTGATCCAATCATAATTATTCAGCATCATTGACAGCAGTTTTGACCATACACATTGTCTAGAGTATTCATTACTTTTGGCGGGATCCAATTACAACATTTAGAGTACCTTTAAATTCAACCAATCACAGAGTGAGTTTAGGGTCTTGTTCAGCGACTAACAGGCTAACTTTAACATTAGGTAACAGGGACCTATCTATAGTTTCTATCTCCAGGCCTCTCCCTTAACAGTGTAGAGGGTGGTCGCTGTCCTTTCTTGATTGGGTGTTGCAAGGGTGTTTACTCCTGCCTTGGGCAATGTGTAACTACCTGATAGTTTCCGGGGAAGCCGAAACTCAGGCCTTCTAGTTTAGAGGGGAAACTTAAAGCCTGTTATGGAGTCAGTTTGGTTTAGACGTTTAGACTTGTGGCCTTACAAAGTGAATATGTAAAAACACGTGTGGGTGTGTGTGTGTGTGTGTGTGTGTGTGTGTGTGTGTGTGTGTGCTTGCATGTAGGTAGTCTTGATGCTCCAGACTACCTGGCTACAGCCAGGTCAGTGATCCTCTTCAGTCATAACTTCTTTCCTTGGCAATTTAAACCCAGGTGTAGAGGCCCTTCATAGGCAAGAATTTTTGGACACACATCTAGTTTAACCACAGCAATAAGCAAAACCTGATTTTTAATAAACATGGCCTTACGAAAGCAAGTAGCTGTTAGCTCGGCTAAATTAAAAATAATAAGTCATTTTGATAATAATAGAGATATAGTAGTAAATTATTAATGGAAAATAAATATCAATAGATTATTAAAATACTGGTGTAAAAAAGCTTTGTCATGAAAAGCTCTCTTATGAATAAGTAATTTTATTATAGAAACAGTAATTATTTTTGTAGAATTTTAAATTAATGTGAAATTAATATAGATGATTATGAATCATATTTACTCTAACTATGGCAGTAATTTAGGCTATAGTTTCTGAATATTTAGGTTTAGCAAGTTGACAGAGCTAAACATTGGATACTCGTAACTATACTGGAAGCAGGTTTCTCCCACATAATGTAAGATAGAATAGAAAATAAAAACAAATATATAACATTTAAAGAAATCCTCAATAACACAGAGCCAAACACTCTGCAAGATTCAGTGACTATCGTCACGTTCAGCTAAGTGGCTGACAAGACACAAATATTTCACATAGACACCCAAATATTTTCAAAATTGACCAGAAAAATAAAAAGTAATTCAATTACTTAAATGGAACTGTTCAGGGGCGCCTGGGTGGCTTAGTCGGTTAAGCGTCCGACTTTCGCTTAGGTCATGATCTCGCGGTTCGTGGATTCGAGCCCCGCATCGGGCTCTGTGCTGACTGCCAGCTCAGAGCCTGGAGCCTGTTTCAGAGTCTGTGTCTCCCTCTCTCTCTGACCCTCCCCTGCTCACGCTGTCTCTCTCCCTCTCCTAGAAATAAAAAAAAATTAAAAAAAATTAAAAAAAAGGAACTGTTCAGGTAAGATGAATGTATCGTGTGGTATATGAATATGAGCACTAGAAAGAAGGCAAAAACATGGATCTTTTTAAATATATAAAAAGTGTATACAATCTAAATAGGCGTAGGATTCAAAATGATGGGTTGGCAATAGAAAGAAGACAAGAGAGAGTAAGAGGGGCAAGGGATTTGAGAACCAGAACTTGAAGATTTTCCAGACTAAGGGATAGGTCAATTTTGAAACCCCAGTTGTTATGCGTGTAGTAGGCACCTAACTATAAAATACTTTAAGTAAAGATGGTCAATAGAGTAAGAGAATGAAGTGATCCAGCTGATCTTCAGATAATTATTAGAAGACCAATGATCACCAGATCCACAAGGAGGTCCAAGTGGGATGTGGGACTTCATTTCACTGAAAGCAAATCACCCAGAGACAACTACATACAGTGAAAGGAAAATGTTAATGGAGAATAGTAATAAGGGACTTAGGAAAACCCAGCTGTTTCCCTTTTAGTAGCACCTGCATGGTAAAAGTATGTGACATTATCTGAGGTAAGAGTAAGGACTTCAAGACCCAGAACAGAAAACGGACTAATAACTGCTTATCACCTCTATCACTTTACTTTGCCCATAAATAAGCTTGACTACAGCAATGAATAATGAATGAACAGTATTAGTAGATTGTCATTCCACTTCTCGAAACCAAGTATTTTATAAGTGTTCCATTATCCAGCATGAAGGATTACATATTAAAATACAAAAGAAAAAGTCTAAAAGCGCACACATGCAGGGCACTTGGGCGGCTCAGTCAGTGGAGCATCTGACTTTGATTTCCACTCAGGTCATGATCTCACAGTATGTGAGTTCAAGCCCCGAGTCAGGCTCCACACTGACAGCACTGAGCCTGCTTTGGACTCTCTCTTTCTCTCTCTCTCTCTTTAAAAATAAATACATAAACTTAAAAAAATGAAGGATAAACATGCATGGTGGGAAAACAAGAACAACTCTTTAAACATAGTGTCCTATGACCTATGACTTAGAATTTAGGATATTTCACATCCCCATCCTACCTCATCCGCTGTAGTCCTTTTCCTTATTCTGCTACTTAAATGGGTCCTTGTTTCTCACCTTCCCACCACATTTTCAGAATTTCCTACCTCTACTTTCTCTGTCTGATAGAATTATCAGGATTAGAACTCCTCCATTCCAATGGATGACTATCTGAAAATGTAATGAATTCACTACATTTGTATTTGGATATGATCTATGGTCATTAAGCCACACTCTGGGCTGCCATTATCTGTGTCTATTTTGCTCCAAATACCTAATAATTGCTCTTTCCTTAAGATAGGTCTACATTAAATAGGTCTTTCCTATTACTTTACAAGCTTTAAATTATAAAATATTTTAATGATAATATTGATAATCTCAGTTATTATATACTTTTTTTAATACTTTGTTAAAGGTAGACTCCAAGCCCAGCATAGAGCCCAGTAGAGAGCTCAAACTCATAACCCTGAGGTCAAGAGTTGGATGCTTTACCAATAGAGACACTCAGGTACCCCTTAAAACTTTTTGTTTTTTAATTGAGGTATTATTGACATATATTTAGTTGTCCATTCTAATAATTCCATGTTTGTAGACACTATGAAATGATCACCACTAAGTAAGTCTATTATTATCTATCACCATGAAAGTCACAATCTTTTTCTTATGATGAGAACTTTTGAGATTCATTCTCTTAGTGACTTTCAAATATACAATAAAATATTGACGATAGTCATCATGTTGTTCATTACATCCTCATGACAGTATACTTTAAAACTCCAAGTGTGAACCTCTTTACCTCCTTCATCCATTTTGCTTTGTTGCCTTTGCTTTTGAAGTCAGACTTCCTAAAGAAATGCTAAGACCAATGGCAAGAAGCTAACTGGCTATGTTTTCTTCTATAAGTTTAATGGTTTCAGGTCTTAAATTTAACTCTTTAATTCATTTTTAGTTACTTTTTGTAAATGATTTAAGATACTGTTTTAGTTTCATTCCTTTGCATATGGCTGTCCACATTTTTCCAGCACCATTTATTAAAGAGAATGTCCTTTCCTTATTTTATATTCTTAGATCCTTTATCATAAATTACTAACCATATATTCATGAGCTTATTCCTGGGCTCTCTATTCTTTTCCGTTATTTCTATGTGTCTATTTTTATGCCAATACCATAGTGTTTTGATTACTATAGCTTCGTAATATAGTTTGAAATCAGAGAGCATTAATCATCCATCTTTGTTCTTCTTTCATAAGATTTCTTTGACTGTTTAGTGTCTTTTGTGTTTCCATATAAATTTAGGATTATTTGTTCTATTTCCATGAAAAATCTATTGGAATTTGAGAGGGACTGAATTGATTCTGTAGTGCTTTGGGTACTATGGGCATTTTAACAATATTAATTCTTCAGGTACAAGAGCAAAGATGGTTCAACATAAACCAATCAACCAATGTGTCTCAAACCCTTGATTACTTAATTATCTGAATGTATCCTTGATAGGTCCCAGTTATTGAGGGTGGACTAGGCCTGTCAGTGTTCCAAGAGGAGGAACCTGAGATAACACCTACTTTCAGGCTAACTGGGAGACAGACAGTCAATAGTTTTCAAAGTATGCAAATCTATATATTCCTGTGGATCTGCAAATTATAAACACTCCTCACCTCAAAACCAGGCAGTCTAGAGGTGTCCTCTATGTGACAGTTATAAAACTTGGGTTTCTATATGAGTGTGTAACCTCCTTCCTGGGCAGTACTAGTGAGCTGTAGTGAGGCTAAAGGAAAACCCAAAGATGGCACCCCTAACTTATATTCTCTGAGAACACCTCAGAAGTCTCTAGATGTGTGGCAAACTTAAAGCATATCCCTCAGGCTGAAGATCCAGGACAAGTAAACAGGCCCTCTTCACAGGAAGACTGGGGTGTATTTCAGTCTGCTATCTGTGCAGTGCCCTGTGGGTGGCACGTTAACAAGGACCGTCTCTTTTACTTCCTGGGGTCCCAGAAATATAAGCTCTGCCCCCTGCAACAAGAGTTAGGTGGTAAGGGGCATCCCTTGTGGGGACTGCATATGTCCACTAGCTTTAGTGAGGCAGAGGGAGAACAGCTTTAGTGAGGCAGTAGGAGAATCCTGTGGCTGCACGCACTTGCCACCACTAGCAAGGCAGAGACAGAGTACAGAAAAAAGCACCTGCCAGTACCTCCATCCAAGACATAGGTTTCTGGCCCTCTGAAGGATGCTTTAAGATTAGCCAACAATCTCTTTCACATCTAGGGTAGGTACTTTTCAAACCACTGCTTTTGTGCTAGGTCCCAAGTACGTCTGAGTACAAACCCTTTAAGAGCAGAAACTCAGTTCCCTACAGCCCAGTAGGTGACACCCATTGGCTTTCAAAGCCAGACAGTTTGGGGGCTTGACTTTCTGGGACAGTCCCAGGGACTGAGGGTGCCTGATGGGGGGCACAAACCCATGGATCCTCAGGAAGAAGCACCGTATTTGTGAGAGCCCTCCTGATTATGGCTTGCTGCACCTTGGGTGAGGTTTTCTGTGACACTGTGTTTCTGCCTCTCCTGATCATCTTGATGTGACTCGTGTCCTTTTTGCAGACAGGCTGTTATGTTAGTTTTGAGATCTTTTTCAGAGGTAATTGTTCTACATGTACCTAAAGATTTGGTGTGTCTGTGGGAGGGACTGGGTTCAGGATTTTCCTATACGACCATATTTTAACTGCCTCCACATCCTTTCTGTGATGGCAATAGTGCAGAAAGCAGATAGCAAAGCCAGACTGCCTTTCCCAGTCTAATTGGATAGAATTCCATAAATAGAACTCAGTTAATTAAGTTAACAACTCATCATGCAATACTTTATGTTGATACTTATTCAGTGCTGGGAACTCTATTCACATATTTGAAATACAGTGGTAATAAGGTACACACAATTCTCATATTTAGGAAGCTAAATATTTTAAAAGGTGTATAGGCATTACATAAAAAGTACCCCAAAATATTAGATCACAATTAGAGTAGGTGATACAGAGAAATTTAGGATGCTGAAAGTTATAGCTGATAAAAGATATTTCCAGAGAGATAGCATTTGTCAATCAAAGTTTTAATCCTATAACCCATATTCTAGTCACATTTCAATTATTTACGAAGAGTGAATTATGGCTGGTCGGTAGTAGCAGAACATTTGACACTTCATACACTGTAGCTGTATTTATATAACACTGAATGAATTGGAAGGAGCTAGTATGTGGTAAACCTTATCTGCATCCTGCCAAATTGGGTATTTTAGTTCCATAGCAAATGTATTAAAACTAATGAGCAATTAGCAAATATTATCTTTATTTCATGTAAACCTGAGAAAAATAGGAGGATCATTACTAAAATCCTTCTTTTAAGAGAAAGAGAAATTCCTTAGATGGGAACCAATAGTATAAGTTAAATAGATATAATTTAAATAAAAAATTTGAAACAAAATATAAAATAAAAATGCAGAGGAAAAAAATCCCTACTTGGCATATGGTATATTTTCAAAGATTTCTGCATGAATTAAAAATATTTTATAAACACATCAATTTATTCCCTTTCTAAAGTCGAAGAATTACAAGCAGCAATTTTCAGTGTACCTCATGTTAACATCTGCATTTTTAAATGGAAATCTGAAACAATTTTGATATTGCATACCATGGCACTTATTTATCCTTACTATTTATCCTATAATGTAAAACACATTAGTAAATACAAATTCTTGGCAACAAATATTTTTCTTTCTCTAGGTAAAATTTAGGATGAATTAAATAAATGATTTTCCCATTCTATTACTCCCTCTATTATTGCCTAATGGGTAAAAAGTACTTTTAATAATGGATTATATATAGTAAGAGTACCAAGTAGATCCATAATGAGGAAATGACAGCCTTGCCAACAGAGCCAAAGATTTCCCAATATTAAGATCCAAACCATTCTTTACAGATCTCCTGTTTTAAGGATATGACAAAAAACTATTCTTTCATGTTTTTTCTTTAAAAAGATATGTTTTAAATTTATTGTTTAAGAAGATACTTTAGTTGCTACCTATGCTAATTATCCATATATGTTATGTACATAATATATACTTAGGTTAATTGTACCAACAGCACAAACACACAATATATTTATAGACTCCATATGTAATGAAACCTGGATGTGTAAATAATAAACATATTTGATAGAAAACTTACAGAATAGGCAAAATTTCTTCAGTACATGTCTTTGTTTCTTTTTGTTGCATTCAGTTAACCTATGAATATACAAGGAAATCATTCAGACCAAGCAAAAAAAGGACACAATAGCTTTGAATGATAGAACATAGAGAAAGCCTCATTCAATAAGTATATATGGTGATATTATCTCTGCTTGAACATTAGCACAAATAAACTTTGGTATCCCTTTGGAAATATGTAACAGAAAGTTTCTAGAAATACATTTTCAAAAACCAGACACATGAGAAGTTACACTAACTATAATGTAAAGAAGTTTACTGGAAACATAACTATATATAACTCTAATGTACTTATAAGTTTCAAATATTATATATATTATTTTATCTAGTCTTTACAGAGACATTAATAAGAAGGAGAAGATTTGTTCTTTTCCATATAGCTAGTTAAGCACTAGCTTAGTATTAAAAGTATTAAGCACTTACTTTCTAAATAAAAATTTGTTCAATTCTGCTGCTACCATGTTTTATAGAATAGTTTGAAAAATATGGGAAGGTTCATGGTGCTCTGCCAAATATATAAAAATCTCTACAGAGGCAAATCATCTCACTCAGTTATGTCATTAATGAAAATAAATTATAAATAGTGGTATACAGACATTTTATTTCTGTAAATCAATGAGGTTGAAGTCTAAACTAAATGCATTTAATGAATACATACAAACATCATCAACGACCTAATTAAGAAGAAGAACACTTCCATCACTCCAGAGAAATCCTTCATGTTCACTCCCCTTGGTGACCAATACTCCTTGGAAGTTGATGTTATGATTTCCATCACCAGAATAACTTTTAAAATTTGTTAAAAATTTAATATAAATGAAATAATATATTGTATATTAATATGAACTTGATTTAATAAACACAAGGTTTTTGAGATTAATCATTGTTTTTGCGTATTTTGGTAGGTTTCTTTTAAACTGTTGAATAGGGTTCCATCACATAAATCTAGATAAATTTATCTTCCCATTTGTTAGTTGATAGACATTTGGATTGTTTCCACTTGGAGGTTATTAAAACCAAACTACAATGCATATTCATTTGTAATTTTATAAATTTTACTTAATTTCTCTTATTTTTTACCATACTCTACTTTTTAGGTTAGAATATTAGAAATATTAGAAAACAGACTTTTTGATGCTTTATAAAATTTTATTTATTTTTTAAGTTTATTTATTTTGAGAGAAAGAGTGTGTGAGCAGTGGAAAAGCACAGAGGGTGAGGAAAGAAAGAATCTCAAGTATCCTGATAGTGTAGAGCCTGATGGGAGGCTGGGTTTGTACTAATGTATATCATGTATACAACAAATGGTACCAATAAGGAACAGCTTCACTGCTCTAAAAAATCCTGTGTTTCACTACTCATCACTTTATTCCCCTTAACACTTGGCAACCACTGATCTTCTTACACTCTCCATATTTTGCCTTTTCCACAATGTCATTGAAATCAAATCACACAATACGTAGCCTTTTCAAGATTGACTTCTTCCACTAAGATATGTTTAAGTTTATTCCATGTCTTTGCATGGCTTGATAAATCATGTCTTTTTATTGTTGAATAATATTCTATTATTTGAATGAAACAGAGTTTAGTAATCCATTCACTTACCACAGAACATCTTGGTTGCTTCCAAATTTTGCAGTTATGAATAAAGATGCTACAAGCATTTCTGTGTAGCTTTCTGTGGGGACACAGTTTTCAACTCTTTTAGGTAAATACAAAGAAACACAACTGCTGGTTTATGTTGTAAGAATATATTTAGTTTTGTACGAAACCATCAAACTGTCTTCCAAATTAGCTATACCATTCTGCATTCCCACTAGCAATAAATAAGAATTGATATTGCTCAATATTGTGGCCAGCATTTACTGTTGTCAGTTTTCTGAACTTTGGTCATTCTAACAAGTATGTAGTGGTACTTCATTATTGTTTGAATTTATATTTTCCTGAAAACATATGATGTGGAACATCTTTTCATGTATTTATTTGCCATCTGTATGTCTTTTTGGTGAGGTGTCTCTTAAGGATTTTGGTCCATTTTTTAATCAGGCTGTTTGTTTTCTTACTGTTTAATTTTAAGATTTTTTTGTATTTATTGAATAACAACCTGTATCAGATATATATTGTGCAAATATTTTCTTTCAGTATGTAGCTTGCCTTTATTCTCTTGATAATATCTTTTGCAGACAAGATTTTTTAAAATTTTAATGAAGTCCTACTAATCAATTCTTTATTTCATGGGTTGTTCCTTTGGTGTCCTACCTAAAGTTATTATCTAACCCAATGTCATCTAGATTTTCTTCTAACTAATTTCTATGTTTTATAGTTTTTTGTTCTACATTTAGGTCTATGATACATTTTTTCAAGATTTTATTTTTAAGTAACCTTTACAGCCAATATGGGACTCAAAATCACAACCCTGTGATTAAGAGTTGCATGCTCCACTGACCAAGCCAGCCAGGCACCCAGGTCTACAATCCATGTTGAGTTAATTTTTATAAAGTGTGTAAGGCCTGTGTCTAAATATTTTTTAACATATTATGTTCAGTTGTTCTATCACTATTTGTTGAAAAGACTATTTGCTCCATTGTACTGCCTTTGCAACTTTTTCAAAGATCAGTAGACTATATTTATGGGGACTTGTTTCTGAGCTCTCTATTCTGTTCCAATGATCTGTCCATTCTTCCAACAACACCACACCATCTTTATTAGTGTCGCTTTATACTAATTCCTGGAGTTGGGTAGCATCAGTCATCTGAATTTTTTCTTCTCTCTCAATATTGTGTTGGCTATTCTGAATCTTTGCCTCTCTACATCAACTTTAAAATCATTTGCTCAATATCTGCGAAGCAATTTTCTGGGATTCTAACTTGGACTGCATTGAATCTATACATCAATTTGGAATACATTTATTTATATGATCATATGATTTTTCTTTTTTGTTTAGTCCAATGATATGATGGATTACATTAATTCATTTTCAAATACTCAATAAGCTTTGTTCAAATATTCAATAACTGGAATAAATCCTTCTTGTCATGGTGTATAATTTTCCCACAAATTATTGGATTCAATTTGGTAACAGTTGGTTCAGGATTTTTTTCACCTATGCACACGAGACCTTAGTCTAGTTTTTTTATAATGTTTTGTTTGAATTTGGTGTTAGGGTAATGTTGGCCACATAAGTTGGCTTAGGGAATATTCCTTTGGTTTATATCCTTTGAAAAAGATTTCAGACAACTGGTATAAATTCTTCCTTAAATGTTCGATAGACTTCACCAGGGATTCCATCTGGGCCTGATGCTTTCAGATTTGGAAGGGCATTAGTTATTTGCTCTATTTATTTAATAGATACAGTCTAGTTAGATCATCCATTTCTTCTTGTGTGAGTTTAGTTGAATGTGTATTTCAATGAATTAGTCCATTTCATCTAGGTTATCAAATAGGGAGAAGATAGCTGTTCATAGTATTCATTTATTATGCTATTCACATCCATGAGCTCTGTAGTGATGTCCTCTATTATTTCTGTTATAAGTGATTTGTGTTCTTTCTTTCTTAGCCAGAAGACTATCAATTTTATATTTTCCAAACAGCAAACTTTCGGTTTTGTTGATTTTCTCTATTGATTTCCAGGTTTCAGTTTTATTGATTTCTGCTCTAATTATTATTTCTTTTCTTCTTTGAATTTAATTTACTTGCCTTTTTCTAGTTTACTAAGGTAAAAATCTTAGATCATTTTAGATCTTTCTTCTTTACATTTGCATACGATGCTATAAATTTCTCTCTATGCACTACCTACTTTCACGGATTCCCACACATTTTGGCAAGTTGTGCTTTCATTTTCAGTAGTGTATATATTTTTTGAAAATATAGAATACTTATTATTTTTCCAGGATTTTTAAAAACTAAATCTAAGTTAGTTAACATATAGTATAATAATGATTTCAGGAATAGAATCCAGTGATTCATCACTTACGTATAACACCCTGTGTTCATCCCAACAAGTGCCCTCCTTAATGCTCATCACTCATTTAGCTCATCCCCCATTCAACACCCCACCAGCAACTCTGTTTGTTCTCTGTATTTAAGCATCCCAGTTTGTTCATTGTATTTAAGTGTCTTATGGTTTGTCTACCTCTCTGTTTTATCTTATTTTTGCTTTCCTTCCCCTATGTTCATCTGCTTTGTTTCTTAAATTTCACATATGAGTGAAGTCATATATTTGTCTTTCTCTTACTGATTTATTGTGCTCAGCAAAATACACTCTAGTTCCATCCAATCTGTTAAAAATGGCAGGATTTCATTCTTTTTGATCACTGATTAATTTTCCATTACACACACACACACACACACACACACACACACCCCGATTCTTTTTTTTCCGCTTAGTTTATTGTCAAGTTGGTTTACATATAACACCCAGTGCTCATACCAACAAGTGCCCTCCTCCATGCCTATCACCGTCCTTCCCCTCTCCCCCACCCCCCTTCAGCTTTCAGTTTGTTCTCAGCATTCAAGAGTCTCTCATGGTTTGCCTCCCTCCCTCTCCCCAACTATTTTTCCCCTTCTCCCGCTTCGTCCTCTGTTAACTTCCTCCTAACCCACCTATATGTGCAAACATATGGTATTTGTCCTTCTCTGCCTGATTTATTTTGATCAGCATAACACCCTCTAGGTCCATCCATGTTGCTACACATGGCCAGATTTCATTCTTTCTCATTGCCATGTAGTATTCCATTGTATAAATATACCACATCTTCTTGATCCATTCACTAGTTGATGGACACTTAGGTTCTTTCCATGTCTTGGCTATTGTTGAGAATGCTGCTATGAACATTGGGGTACATGTGCCCCTATGCATCAGCACTCTTCTATCCCATGGGTAAATTCCTAGCAGTGCTACTGCTGGGTTATACAGGAGTTCTATCGTTAATTTTTTGAGGAACCTCCATACTGTTTTCCAGAGGGGCTGTACCAGTTTACATTCCCACCAACAGTGTAGGAGAGTGCCTGTTTCTCCACATCCTCGCCAGCATCTAGAGTCTCCTGATTTGTTCATTTTAGCCACTCTGACCGAGGTGAGGTGGTATCTCAGTGTGGTTTTGATTTGTATTTCCCTGATGAGGAGGGATGCTGAGNTATGTTTTGGCTATTGTTGAGAGTGCTGCTATGAACATTGGGGTACATGTGTCCCAACGCATCAGCACTCCTGTATCCCTTGGGTAAATTCCTAGCAGTGCTATTGCTGGGTCATAGGGGAGTTCTACTGTTAATTTGTTGAGGAACCTCCACACTGTACTCCAGAGGAGCTGCACCAGTTTACATTCCCACCAACAGTGTAGGAGGGTGCCCATTTCTCCACATCCTCGCCAGCAACTAGAGTTCTCTGATTCGCTCATTTTAGCCACTCTGACTGGCGTGAGGTGGTATCTCAGTGTGGTTTTGATTTGTATTTCCCTGATGAGGAGGGATGCTGAGCATCATTTCATGTGTCTGTTGGCCATCTGGATGTTCTCTTCTGAGAAGTGTCTGTTCATGTCTTCTGCCCATTTCTTCACTGGATTATTTGTTTTTCGGGTGTGGTGTTTGGGGAGTCCCTTGCAGATTTTGGATACTAGCCCTTTATCTGATATGCCATTTGCAACTCTATCTTGTCTCTAAGAAACCCACTTAGGTATAAAGATACACATAGATTTTAAGCCAATGAATGGAGGAGTTCCTGGGTGGGTCAGTCAGTTAAATATCTGACTCTCAATTTTAGCTCAGAGCCCCACATCTGGCTCTGTGCCAATAGCGTGAGCCTACTTTGGATTCTCTTTCTTCCTCTCTTACTTTCACTGTCCGTCTCCTGCTCACGCTTTCTCTCTCTCAAATAAATAAACTAAAAAAAAAAAAAAACCAGGTATAAGATGATATCTCACCGTGATTTGTTGCTCTTGTTCTTTGTTCCTAATTTTGTTTCACACAATTTTTCAGCCTTTTCTTTCGTTTTAATTGAGTTTTTAATATCATTTTTTTTCTCTTCCCACTTAGCATATCAGTTATATGTTTTTAATTTTTTTCTTTTTTAGTGGTTGCTCTAGACTTTGCTATATGTGTTTACAATGAATCTAAGCCATCTTTCAGAAAACACAATACCACTTCATGTGCAGTGTAAGTACCTTATAATAAATAATACTAATTCATTCCTCCTATCTCTTTTATTCTGGTATTTATTTCACGTATATATTTTCATTCATACACATATGTGCATAGGTATGCATAATCAAATATACTGTAGCTTTTAACTTGAGGAAATTATTATCTATTAGGTTAATTAATTTTTAATTTATTTTCAGTTATTCCTTCTTCATTCCTCTTTTCTTTATAACAATTCAAATCTGATTTATACTAATTTCCTTCTCTCTAAAAATTTATTTTAATATTTCTTGCAAACCAAGTCTATTGGCAATAAATTCCTTCAATTTTTGTCTGAGAAAGTCTTTCCATGTCTTCACTTATGTACCATAATTTCAGAGTACTCAACTCTGGCTTGGTGACTATTTTTTTCCTCTCATCTGCTTTACCTAACAGAGCTCTTAGCATATCAATCACAGCTGTTTTAAAATCCCTGTCTGATAACTCCCAACATCCCTCCATGTCTACTTTTGATCTTACTCTATCTCTTTAAACTATTTTGTTTTTGTTTGTTTGTTTGTTTTCCCTGTTAGTATGCCTTGTAAATGTCTTGATAGCCAGACATGATGTACTGGTTAAAAGAAACTGTTACCAATAGGCCTTTAGTAATGTGGCAGACAGTGTGGGATGAACAGATATTATAATTCTATAATTTTGATTTCATTCTTTTCATTAGCCTATGACTCTGGGCTGTTTTTTTTTTTTTTTTAATAGTTTATTGTCAATAAACTATTGGTTTCCAAATAACACCCAGTGCTCATCCTCCATGCCCATCACCCCACTTCCCCACCCTCAACACCCATGAGTCCTGAGTTTGTTCTCAACATTCAAGAGTCTCTCATGGTTTGCCTCCCTCCCTCTCCCCGTTTCCCCCATTCTTCTCCCCCATGGTCCTCCGTTAAGTTCCTCCTAATCCTCCTATACGTGCAAACATATGGTAGCTGTCCTTCTCTGCCTGACTTATTTCGCTCTGGACTGTCAGTTTTACCAATATTTCTCAGTTCCTCCACCGCCCACTCTTCCTTTTGTGATACTGGACTGCTAGAGTGGACTAGAGTTGGATGTTTCTTTTCTTCCAGATGAATTAGCCTCTGACAAAACCTTAGAAGAAGAGTAGCCAGTTAATTAATTTCTCCTGAGGTACTTTCTTATTAACAAGAGCAGAGTGATTTGGCATATTTCAAAATCATTCCTGTTTCCTTCCACCTGATGTAAACAGGAGGCTTTTTTCTCCAACATAGGGATAACTTGTGTTATTATACTTCATATTATTGTGCTTCATAGGTACTGTGTTTTTTTCCCCAATGAACATTAGTCACAACCCTATATCAAGTCTATCAGTGCCATTTTCCAAAGTATTTGCTTATTTTACGTCTTTGTGTCACAATTTGGTAATTCTCATGATATTTCAAGGTTTTTATCATTAGATTTGTTATGGTGATCTGCAGTCAGTGATTACAATTTTCCAAAAGTTCAGATAATAGTATTTTTAACAATAAAATATTTTTTAACGTAAGGTATGTGCATTTTTTTAAAATACAAAGCCATTTTACACATAATAGACTAAAGAACAGAATAAATATATATTTTATATGCCCTGGGAAACCAAAAAACTTCATCTGACTTGCTTATTTGTAATATTCACTTCATTACAGCGGTCTTAAGCGAAACCTGTGATATCTCTAATGTATGCCAGTATTTATTGTGAGAAAATGGCTGAGCTCTTGCAGGTAAAATTCACAAAGCACGGGGCCCCTCTATGACTGGAGTTTTTAACCCTCAGAGTTGTCCACACTGAGCCTTCAGCGATTTGTCAATAATAGTGCAGGTTTCCTCACTGGTCATAGGTCTCTTGGTTCCTGACGAAGTTTCTGTTCCAGCAGGTTGTGATTCTGTGTCCATTTGTCTGTTTCTCCATATAGGGGAGCAGTGGCTTTCTTGTGACTTCATTTCTCTTAAGAATCTAAGATTTGTTCACTTTTCAATTTGTTTAGCATTCTACTAAAAAGAAGGGGGAGGGCGCCTGGGTGGCTTAGTCGGTTAAGCATCCGACTTTCGCTTAGGTCATGATCTCGCGGTTCGTGGGTTCGAGCCCCGCATCGGGCTCTGTGCTGACTGCCAGCTCAGAGCCTGGAGCCTGTTTCAGAGTCTGTGTCTCCCTCTCTCTCTGACCCTCTCCTGCTCATGCTCTCTCTCTCTCTCCTAGAAATAAATAAAAATATAAAAAAAAAAAAAAAAGAAGAAGAGAGGGGCAATTACATGCTGAACTGGAAAACCTGTCTCTTATTTAGTGTCTTAAAGTGGACAGCAAAAATCATAGTCATTTATTTGAACTATTTCTTTGTTTCTACTACACATCCTTATTGCTATATATTTAAATCTAAGTCCTAGGATAGCGGGATTCCACAATTTTCAAAATATTTTGTTTTTACTTTCTTTCAGTTTATTTATTTCTCCTAATTTTTCTGTTGATTTCTTCTTTGACACATGGGTTATTTGGATTGTTTCTACTTTTCAAAAAAAAATGGCATATTCCAGATATTTTTGTGTTGATTTCCAATCTACATTGCATTCAGGTTACATTATGTACAATGATTTGAATCATCTTAAATTGCTTTATATCTCAGAATAATGTTCGATCTTGGAAAGTGTTCTATGTGCTTTGCAAAAGATATATACTCTGTTGTTATTGCGTGTAGTGTCCCATAATGTCAATTAAGTCAAAGTATTTGTTCTATTCAAGTCTTGCATAACCTCACTGATTATCTGTCAATTTTTTCAATCATTTATTGAGAGACATGTTGAAACCCCTGGCTGTGATTTACTTTGTCTATTTCTCTTTACAAGCTATTCAGATATTGCTATAAATCTATAATATATACGTATAATATATATTAGGATATTGTAAATGTGATATGCAAAACTGTTTAATATTTTTTATGTTATCCTGATGAACTGACACATTTACCATTAACAACCATTGTGATAATATTCTTTACTATAAAAAGTATTTTACCTGATATTCATATAGCCACTCCTAGTCACTTGTCATTAACATTAGCATCGTCTACTTTTTCTTTGCTTTCGTTCCTATTTTGTTTGTATATTTATATTTCAAGCCTTTTTTGGTGATGCATGGTTAGATGTGCGACTGCTTTGTTAATATATAAAGTTTGAGTTAATCACTCTCTAAATATTTGCTAGGTATAGTCAGTATTAAGCTAGCCATCAAAACTAGTTAATAGCATTCACTGTGCATAAAGTTTGTCCCAAGTGAATAAAATTGCATACATGCAAAAGTTAAAAAATAAAGACTAATCAAAGTGTTTTTATTGCAGGCAAAATATAGTTGGCTCTTGATTTTATGTGAAATCTGATAATCAATGCTTTCAATTTACATTGTTAGATAATTTACACTTATGTGATTACTTATGTGATTGGGTTTAAATATATACTACTCCTATTATTATAATACATTCTTTCACATGTGAAATAATTCTACATTTGTATTTTTAAAAATTTGTTTAATATTTATTTTTGAGAGAGAAAGAGCATGAGCAGGGGAGGGACAAAGAGACAGAGATACTGAATCCAAAGCAGGCTCCAGGCTTTGAGCTGTCAGCACAGAGCCTAATGCAGGGCTTGAACTCACTCCTAAGATCATGACCTAAGGTGAAGTCAGAAGCTTACCCGACTGAGCCACGGAGGCACCCCAAGAACTCCATATTGTAATTAAGGTTCACTTAACCAGCTGACTTTGAATTAATCAAAGGGAACTCTTTCTGGGTTGTCGTGACCTAATCAAATTAATTCTTTTAATAATAATAATAATTTAATAATTCTAGAGGTCAGAGAAAAGCTCTCCTGCTAGTTTTGAAAAGGCAAGTTTGCCATGAATTCTGCAGTTGCAAGGAAATTTATTCCTATAAAATTTATTTATAGCCATCACATGATCTTGAAAGAGGACGTGGACCTCAGATGAGAATGTAGTCGTGACTAACACCTAGAATTCAGCCTTGTGGAGCCCTGTATAGAGGACCCATCAAAAACATGCCTGGACTCCTAACCCAAGGAAACTTGATAACAGAGTGATCAAGTTTCACTTGATCAAATAATAGGTACATATTGTTTAAAGACACTAGGTTTGTGATTATTTATGTGGCAAGTGAAACCAGTACATGGATTATAAAACTCTTTTGGTACTTACAGATTAATTTATGGTTTATAGTGTACATTGTTCACTTACACAGTTTATTAATAAATATTATTTCAAGTTTTATTTATCAAAAATAGTATATCAAGAAAGAACATTACAACAGTATATTTTGGATTTCTTCCTTTCTGACCTATCTGCTATTGCTGTCACACATTTTCCTTGTACATGATCCCTCATGGTACATTTTCATTATTTCCATTTTAGACAGTTAATTATCATTTAAAAGGGTTTAAATGATACTTTAAAAAATCTTTATTTTTATTTTTTTTGTAATGTTTATTTTTGACAGTGACATAGTGCAAGCGGGGGTGGGGGACCAGTGAGAGAGAGGATGACAAAAAATCTGAAGCAGGCTCCAGGCTCTGAGCTGTCTGCACAGAGCCCCATATAGGACCTGAACCCATGAACCGTGAGATCATGACCTGAGCTGAAGTCGGAGGCTTAACCTAGTGAGCCACCCAGGTGCCCAGGTTATTTTAAAAATCTTTGCCTTTTTCCATAAAGTTACTGTTTCTGGTATTTGTTATTCCTTTATTTTGAACCAAATTTCCATCTGGTACTATGTTCCTTCTTTTTAAATAGCTTCTTTTAGCATTCCTTTTAGTGTAGTTCTTCTGGGATGATACATTCTTTTAGCTCTGTATTTCTGAAAAATGTCTTTGTTACACTTTCATATTTGAAATGTAATTTTTTCTGGATAAAGAATTCTAGGCAGACAGATTTCTTTTTTTTTTTTAATGTTTTTTATTTATTCCTAAGAGAGAGAGAGAGACAGCATGAGCAGGGGAGGGGCAGAGAGAGAGAGGGAAACACACAATCTGAACAGGCTCCAGGCTATAAGCTGTCAGCATATAGCCTGACCCGTGGCTCGAAACCACGAATCATGAGATCATGACCTGTGCTGAAGTCGGACGCTTAACCTACTGAGCCACCCAGGTGCACCCCCCCCTTTTTTCCTTTTACTACTCTAAAATTATTTTCTACTATGTTTTTTCTTGCATTGTTTCTAATGAGTGATCTGGTCTCAGTCTTATCTGTTTTTTTCTGTATATAATATGTCTTTTTCCTCTGGATGCACTTATAATTTCCAACTTTTTACTGTTGTTGAGCAATTTTACTGTGAGGTGCCTTGGTGCCTTTATGTTTCCTGTGCTTGGGCTTCTTGGGCAAATATGTTCACAGTTTTAACCAAATTTGAAAAAAAAAATATTACATTGCTATTTCATCAATGTTTTATTTGCCCACCTCTTTCTTTCCTTTTTCCTTCAGGATTTCAATGGCATCTGACTTTATTTCCCAACTCACTAACACTCTATTCATTTTTTTCTTTTCCCCTCCCTGTGTGTTTTATTTTTTATAACTATTACTTTGCTTTCATGTGCACTAATCTTTTATTCTGTAACATCTAATCTGCTCATACTTTCCAGTATATATTTACTTTATTTCAGTAATTGCAGCTTCTATCCCTACAAGTTTAGTTTTGATCATTTTTTATCTTTCATGTGTCTAGCCTACATGCCCATTTTTTCCTGCATTTTCTTGGGTTATGGGATATGCCCATATATAGTTACCATAAATCTTTCAATATCCTTACTTACCAATTCTATGATCTATTACTTCTATGGGCCAATTTTTATATTTTTCATTAGTATGAGTTATACTTAACTGCTTTTTTGCATGCCTGATCATGTTTTTATTCGCTTCCCAATATTTTAAGTTTTATCTTTCTGAGTACACAATATTTTTGTATGCTTTTTTGTATGCCATTTCTATGCCAGAAACATGCTGAAATAACCCATACTTTTACTTTAAAATAACCTTATCTCCTTTAATAATAACTAAGCAAGAATAAAACATATTTGAGAGGCTTAATCACTTTGGTCTTCTTTTTAAAAGTGCCTATTTCTTTACAAAGGTAAGTCCTAAAGGTCTTTCATTAATTGGTTTGGGTCTCCACATCACAGAAAATGCAACTTAAAGCAATTTAAACAAGAAGAAAATAATACAAAACAATCTCAGAAGTAATAAGTTTTCAGCATTAGTTATTTTAACATCTTCACATCATTAACACTCAGATATTTTCCACGTTTCATTCTCCATTTCAAATGTGTCAATAATGCCCCTTCTCATAAGCACCAAAATAACAACTCTTCCCTGCTACACTAATCCTGGTAACTTCCATTTATGAAGAAGCTGTTTCTTTTTCACTCTCCTTCTACCCTCCCTCTGCCCTTCTTTGCCCCATCAAGGAAAACCTCCATATCTGAGTCAGCCTCAATCTCTGGAGTTCCTGCGATTCTTGTCTATTCTGGCCCTGCTCAAATGCAATGATGATACTCTGGTTCCCCATCCCCACAACCCTGTATTAGTGTTATTCCATATATCAGACCTTATATTATGCCAAGTTTTATCTTTTCATTCTACTTACACACTTCATCTCTATCTCACTACATACATAAAGATGATATAAAATGGCAATCAAATAGTTCTCTCCAAATCCTAAGACTTTAGGGAATTATAAAAACTATGCCAAGCTTATAGTTCTCTCCTTTAGGATTGGGCTGCACAAAACAAGACATTTCATAATCCAGATCCCAAATGACAATTAAAATAGTTTGCTGATGACATCACTGAGTCCACAAAATGCCCTTGGGCCACACTAACA
Organism: Hyaena hyaena; assembly: GCF_003009895.1. Taxonomy (NCBI): domain Eukaryota; kingdom Metazoa; phylum Chordata; class Mammalia; order Carnivora; family Hyaenidae; genus Hyaena; species Hyaena hyaena. The sequence goes on from NW_024081517.1 coordinate 20,357, forward strand.
CAACTCTTTATCATGTGCTTTAATGACACATGATCAGTCAGACTGATTACTTATATCAATGGCTCGAGGCATTAAAATAGTATTTTTCCCTGTGATATATAAGATACACTTATTTAGAATATATAAAACAACTGTTTCCTACATTTTTTGAATGAATTAAGGAGCTTGATATTTTCTTCTTCTAAAATGAAGGAGACCAAAAGTAGAAGTGAGAATTACTAATGTTATTGGAAAGCTGCAGTGTATAAAATCACTTACATACTTTCATTATTGATAATTTGGTGAAAAATTATTTGTATTATCTCAATGGGTCACCACACTAGGGTGAGAGACATCCACCTAAATAATATATTTGCATACTGTGCATTTGACAATAAAGACTGAAAATCATACTAATTTAAGAGATTATATAAAAACTTACATGTATAAATCAGGATTTGTTATTTGGAATAACAATTACTGAATTTTAAAAATAATTTCATTGTTACTGTTTTGTACTAATATATACTTGAAACAAAATTTCTACAAGAAAAAAGAACTATGAGTACACAGCTAATAGATATATATGCTTACCTTTATGTCTTCTCATTTGAATGGTAGCAATTTTTAAAATTTGGATTAAAAGATTGATTTCATTATATTTTCAACTTTAATAATACCTATACCATGAAGAGATATGCTTAAAAACAAATTTAAACACTAATTTAAATATATTTGTATTCCTAGTCAATCAGCAAAAATAAAGATCCCAATATACTCTTTTTTATCATAATTAATTTTCAGGGAACCATGTGCTTTCCACACATACTACTGTTGCTGTATGTTCTTGTGAACAAACTGTTCTGATAAGACAAATAACTATCTTTGCAATCTAATTCTTTTGAGAAAAATAGAAAATTACGTAGTGACAATGTGGGAGGTAAAAATATAAATAGAGGACTGAACAGGGTGGATTTTTTAACAGTCTTAGGAAAAGCAATCAAAATAACATTCTATAAAACTGAATATGAAATTCTCACATTTACAAATAATGTTACTCAATACTGCAATTTAAGCTAATTTGTTTCTGCAGGCGAAGTTGAGTTATACATTTATTTTGATTATATCTTTATTTCTGGATAAAATATAAATATTGGTATGTTTTAAAGAAGATTATATATCTAAAGATTTACTATGTAAATTGAATAGAAAATATCATATGTTAAAATGGTGATTATAATAACAAAAAATAATAAACAAGTTGAAGTACAATTTTGTCAAACCTGCATACTTTATACATTAATAACATGAAATGAAACAAGATATGTTTCGGGGTTCAAAAATTTAGAGAAACTTAAATTTGAGCAATTTAAAGATGTACTACAAAAGTTAGTAATATTTGAAAGATTAAACTGATGAAGTTAAGTGAATGTTTAGAGATTTCAGGGCATATAGGTATACTACGTTAGATATAAAAATATGTTTTATTTTACTAAAAATCAGTATTAGAAAAAAATTTAAATACATATATTCTATATAATTTAATATATTGTATGAAAACAATATTTGTAAAATAAAGTACTTTAAAAATAGCCAAATTCCTATTTATAAATCATCTAAGTATCTTAATATAACAGCACAGTTAATATTATATTTATTAAGATTTTTGTTGAATATTTGTTGATCACATTATATTCCAGGTACTCTTCCAAGCTTGGAAATGACACTGAATACAACAATAAATAACCATATATCTGCTTTCATGTACTTCACTTTCAAAAGAGCAAATATATAAACAAACACAAACTATGAGTTGGAAATACTGTGATACATTCTAACTATGCATTATAAATTCACACTCTGAATCCATGTGTTCATGCACTAATATCAAGTTTAAATGCAAAACCATCCAGAATGTCCCAGAGATTATAATGATGTAATACTGAATTTGATAGGTGACACTGAATTTCATGTGATTTGAATTACCCAATGTTTATTAGATTACATTTAAAGAACTGCTTATATTCATAATTATAAAAGGAAAATGTGAATTATATATAAATGTTGAGACTATAAATAGTGTCATAGATTATTGAACCTTTTATTATAATTGTGGGCCTTGTGACATTACCAGTAAAGCAAAGTTTCTTTAAATTATCTAGTCTTGTATATTTACTGGGAATTTGGGGGAAGGGCCCTTATGGGTATACTACTCTATCAATACGTTTTGATGGTCTTTTTTTTTTTAAAGCTTTTTAAATGTTCATTTATTTTTGAGAGACAGAGAGAGAGAGACAGAACAAAAGTGAGGGGGGTTGGTGATAGAGCAGAGAGAGAGGGAGACATAAACTCTGAAGCAGGCTGCAGGATCTGAGTTGTCAGCACAGAGCCCTTTGTGGGGCGCAAACCCATGAACTGGGAGATCATGCCCTGAGCCGAAGTCAGAAGCTTAACTGACTGAGCCACCCAGGTGCCCCTAATATGTGATGATAGTCTTTTAATGAATCTCAAAGACAATATCTATTATTACTATTTAAATCCTAGTATACACTTTCTGTTTTATGGCAACATAATGAAATCATACAGTAAAATGCTTCAGGAAGCTTTCAGAACTGGTAGCAGTTTACGGTTTGTCAGAGGCTAACCAACACTCTTAAATAGTGTGTTCCTGGCAGCTGCCCTGTAAGTACAGCGGGGAAGATATTGGTATTCTAGTCCTGCCTACCAGTTGCACAATACCACCTGCCCTGAACATACCTGCTGAGAATGCTGGGGTCACGGAGGAATCCAAAGGTCAGGCTTCTGGTGTTGCTGTAGCTTTAGATGAGATAGAAAAAGCTTGGAGGGAAATTTCTTCTGTATTTTTTCTCAGCAAAAGCAAAGTACATCCTCTAAAACCCTGTGTAAGTGAAAAAATAAAAAGTAAAAGAGGACATTTGTTCTGCAGCTAAAGTAGGACAGAAACACAACTTAGAGTCATGAGTTAAAAGTCAGTAAACATATTGTAGTTCTTTCCCAAAGAGCTCAGTTGAAATAACAGTTCTTTAGGAATGTGTAAGGAATAATAGTACTTATGATTTGTAAAAGCTGTCATTTGAGGTGGTCGGAATGCAATACTATAATGCTGAATTGAGTATAAGACAAACAACGAGCTTTTGAAATCATAAATTCGGCATGTAATTTTGAGAAGTGAGGTACATTTGTTTCTAGTGGGCTATTGGTGAGCCTATGCAAAACAGTCTTTGGAAGTGAAAGCAAGGATCATATGACTTGCTATAAATTTTATATGTTTCAGACCTAGTTGGGTTCAAAAGTGAAGAATCTGTTTGCATTCTGATGCAATACCAATTGTATTAACAGATGTTTAAGGATGAATGTTCTAAACCAAAGGCATTTGTTTGATATTTTCAGCATCGTTTTTTCTACCCACATATGTCAAAACAATTCTGAACAGCATGCTTTCCAAACTGCTAGTAATTTCTTTAGAGAAATAACTTCAGAAGCAAAAGTAATTAACTAAGCAAATGAAGTTTATATAAAATTAGAACCTATTCAAGTAGAACAAAATTTTTTTTTGTTAAAAGCTAATAAAGAGGGATTGCAGTTAATTAGCTTAAATTTCTTTCTCACAAATATCAATATTCTTTGTACTACTATGGGCTACGTATTCTGATTCAGGTATTAATAGTATTCATAATCGAACTGTTTCTGTCATAGAGAAGGAAATGCTCATATTTTATATTATCTTTTATGTATAATTTTAAATTTTTTAATTTCCAATTTTTTAATAAAGAAATAGGCTTGGATGTCAGGACAGTATACTTAGAGAATCAATGTTGACTTATTACTTGATGTTCTTCAAGGCATGTGGTTTTCCTCTATTTCCCCACAGCACAAACTAAAAACTGTAAATGTGCAGGACAGAGAAGAGAAGAATAGCACCTTTCTGTGGACAATACCATCATATGTACCTATGAGCAGAAACTCACTGTATGGGTCATTCTGTCCACACACAAATCAGGAGACCCAGGTCAAATTAAGCTGTTGAGTCCACATTTTAATATTTTTACAGCACTGTCCATCGTTTGGAATCCTCTCCTTTGTAGACAGGCCTAATTTTAGTCTTTGACAGTTATCCAATAAACAAGTCTCCTAGAACATGTAGATATGTTTCCTACCCATCTTCTCCTTAAGAATCCAGATACCTCTGGGAATCCTGAGTGAAAGACTCTAAAAGAAATGGACTCTTTGCAAAAGAAGTGGACTGGAATTGGGTTTTGAATTCTCTAAACAATGCACTTGCACAGCAATGGAACTTTAAACAGTTACCTCCACTAACTGTAATTCTATAGAGTTGACTGGTTTGAAAGATCTATAGCAAATAACACTGTATAAATACAAATAATTAACAAGATGAGTTATAGAATTTATTATCTCAAGTCTAACTGGCTTAAAATCAATGGAATATTTTTGAGTATTAATCAGTATATACATGCAATCTCATATCTCTATGGTAACTTGGTCATCATTTCCCTCAGTATTCATTTTATTATATTTAATATACTAAATATTCAATATATATAAAGTGTACTTTTATCTTAAATTCCAAGTTGCAGATTATGTTCTTATTTTGTACCAATGCAATGAAATGAGGAGCCATTTCTATTTCTATAGAGCATTTGTTGAGTATTAAAAGAGTTATAGCTATAATCATATTAAATTCCCAACCTGTGGCAGATGCTATTTAAAAAAAAAATGCAGGGGCACCTGGGTTGCTCAGTCAGTTAAGCATCTGATTTCAGCTCAGGTCATGATCTCATGGTTCGTGGGTTTGAGCCCCGCATCAGGCTCTGTGCTGACCGCTAGCTCAGAGCCTGGAGCCTGCTTCAGATTCTGTATCTCCCTCTCTCTCTGACCCTCTGTATCTCTCTCTCAGAAATAAATTTTAAAAAATTAAAAAATACATTTAAAAAAAGCGGAGACACTGGGTGGTTCAGTCAGTTGAGCATCCAACTTTGGCTTGTGTCATGCTTGTGTCCATGGGTTTGAGCCCCACATTGGGCTCTGTGCTGACAGTGTAGAGTCTGGAGCCTGCTTTAGAATTCCTGTCTCCCTCTGCCTCTACTTCTCCTCTGCTTGCACTCTGTCTCTCTATCTCTCAAAAAAGAATGTAAAATGTTAAAAAAAAAATCTTTAATGCAGAAACCTGACATAGTCTCACAAAAGATAGGAAAATCTCATTTTTTCCATACAAAACCATTTTTGTAAATAAACAAGTCTTTGTAATGTCAAGCAATTGCTTTGGCAAAAAAAAATGGTACTACAGTATAAAAAATTAATTCAGTTCATAGAAGATGGTTAAAGCTTGACAAGTTTTATTCTAAAAATAAATAAAGGTCTGTCACTGTAGGTTTCTCAGACTCTAGCAATCTTTCACAAAAGACATTATCTATAATCTCATTGAAAATAAACATGAGTACTCTCCACCATGCATAAAAATATATAGTTATATGCTGTTCTATGCCAAGTGAATTATTTTGTGTAACTGACTGGTTTAAATTAGGTAATTTGTGAGAAATAAGGAAATCTACAATAACATAGCACATGCATTGCTTCAAAATTGAAATGCTGGTATTAGGAGGCTCACACAGGAAGCTGTTTTTCTTTGCACAGTAAGAGACCCACCTTTTGTAAAATAACAGTCTGCACAGGTTTATAACATCATGATCTTAAAAAAAACAAAACAAAACAAAACAAAAAAAACCTTGCTTTCCAGAAAGCTGTTCAGTATCTACAGATTCTATGAAGGAGAAGTCATGCTGATGTCTGAAAGGTTTGAAAAAAAAAATTAGGGTCCAATAGTGTTCTTCTCTGACCAAATTTTGTGCTGAGTTCGCTGCAGCAAATTTCCTCATGTGGAGAACGAATCCTGTCCGATGCTAAAACAGCCCCTCCTTTCCTAACTCTCCTCTAAAATCCATCTCCCACGTTTTAGGGAAACGGAAATCTTTCTTTTCCATCACTTTAGCAGAATGATGAATTCCCCAATCCAGCAGGATCTACTCTTCAGTTTAACTGTTTTAAAAACATATTTGTCGTGTAATGAATGTAGGCTCAGGGCCTCAGAAAAACGAACAGGCAAAAGCACAGCAACCTGTTTGTAGGAGCTATGAAACCTGCTACTGTCATACAGCACTGATCTATCCATTTATCTCTTGAGGGCTCGCTTATATAATTTTTCTCACTTACATAATTACATAGTTGAACAGGGTAACGTGCTAACTCCCTAAAAGATTATCTGATTCTAAAACAGAAGTTTTTAACCTTAACCATTCAGTATTTTCTCTCTGGTTTCCTACAAACTTCAAAGAGCTGGTACAGATGACAAAGCCTGATTGACCATGAAACAGATTTGTAAGGGACAACAGCAATATAATAATCAAAAACTACTTAGTATATCCTCTATTAATATTCTATTGTCATGCAAACTAATCCTAAAATATTTTTTCCGTTCTAGAAATGTTGTTTAAGAAAATATCTTCATTGAACAAAAATACCTTGCAGTGACAATTTACCTTTTGTTTTCTATCTGCTCCTTGTTTTCTAAATACTAATTTTTATTATGTTAGATGGCATGGTCAAACAGATTGAACCTGCATTGCTATAGTAGTTCTCTCCTTTTTATTCCCATCAAGGTATCTTCCTTTTTTTCTGGTTCAGGTAGGCTCACAGCTGTCTCAAACACTACCTAAGAAGAATGTCACATCTTTATCCACAACATGAAGTTAGAGCCGCACACCCCACACTCATCTTTTCACAAAGCTGTCCAAGGAACTACTAATATTAATACAACCATGCTTTGGAACAGTATTTTTCTCACCATCACTACTATTTAGTAAAGTTTAATTTGTATTTGGCTAAGTTGGAAATAAGTTCAAATCTGAATAAAGCAAGCATTTTGTAAACAGCTGCTGCAGCTAGTAACACAATGGACAATAAGATGGGGACAGGGCAAACTAGATGTTTAGAATCAGCAATACAGAAAAAGGAAAGGCTAGATGCTATTTTTTAAATTTATTTATTTTGACACAGAGAGAGAGGCAGAGACAGAGACAGAGAATTCCAAGCAGGCTTCTCATTGTAAGCACAGAGATGGGCAGGGCTTGATCTGGGAACTGAGCCAAAATCAAGAGTCATACACTCAACCGATTGAGACACCCAGGCAATTTTAAATGTTATTTTGAATTCAAGAGTTGAGTATTACTCTATAAATACTGGATACAAAACAATAAAGGCAGAGTAATTTAGCATGCAATAATTAAATTGGTATGTGGCAGAGGGTAGAGTCATCCCTGAAACAAATAAAGTGCATTGGAAGTGTTGCTTTTGCCCAATTAATAACAGACATGGCTTTCAATAAATGCACACGCTAACATTTTTCAATGTAAAAGGTACACAATATAGAGAAAAAGTAAAGAACTGGAATTAAATAAGTAATATATTTCAAGAAATGGAAAGGTCACTTTCTCAAGGACATAAAATAATACTATACAGATGTCTACATCTAAGAGGCTACGTATTGAGGAAATTTCCACGTACATATAGATAGCCTGCCCCCTACATACATATAAGCACACTCTAATATACAAATGCCAGTTTATAGTTGGAGTTAATAGTAAGAATAGAGAAAAGGCTTACCTCATTTTGAGTGGTAATAAAATTAACTTCTAAAGCATATTTTTTTATCTTTAACTGCTAACCAATTTATAAAATTTTGTTCTTTTTTGTAAAGTTAGTAGGAAATGTTAAAAAATATTTGAACTTACATTGCCTTTTATGGTAAAATGTAACTCTCATTAACAATGCTCACAAAACTACTCTGCACCTTAATGAAAATATTTTATACAGAAACGATTCTAGTGTTTTGAGCCCTGAGAGTGCAATTCTCTTTATTCTGGTAATTACTCCCTGACCACTCATGGATGACAACTGCATTGTGTCTGATCGGATTCTTAACAAAAAACATCAAATTATAAACTCTCTTACTTTGATAAGAAATTCTAGTCCTTTCTTTTACAAGTGACATTTGTCAAAGTAAACTGAATAAAAAAAATGCATGCCAGAATCACTCTAGAATTTTAAAATATACAATTATATATATTACTCTCCATTAATTTAGCCATATTATAAAATGAGCAGTTTAAATGGATTCATGTTTCCTGTTTAAGAACATTAGCAAGAAAAAGATTACTACTCCTTAGTATCACAGTTGAATTGCTAATATAAACCAGGATTTATCCTGATTCACATTATCTTCTTGCTTTACATGATTCCTTTGATTTCTACTTACATCCTGTCAACTTAATTATAATTTCATGCAAACTTCCTTCTGAAATTCTTGTGACGATGATCAATTCTTTATTTTTTCCACCTAGATGACCCCTGCCACTGTAACTAGACATATCTAACATTGAACTTCTTTTTCCTTCCTTTGACTCATATATGTTCATTTCTTTGTATTTCTCTCATTTCACTTGTATTGTCATTGTCCACATGTTTTTCCATATCTGTTTGTAGGAATGGCTCTTTCAGGAAACTTTAAACGTCCAAAAGGAAGCCTATCTTACGGATCTCTGTATAACTCACTCTATTGCACAGTACAGTTAAGAGCAAAGAATCTGGAATCAGAGTGTCAAAGGTGAAATCTCTGTCTTTCAAAATACATATGTATCACTATGTATTTTAATAGTGATGTGATGAAATTGATTAGCCTTTGTATTAGTTGTGTTTTGTTTGTTTGCTTTATTTAGTATTGAAAATGGGACCTACAATAGTTCCATCCCATAGGGCACTATTCAGAATGAATTGAGATAACACCTGTGAAATAAACAGGAAGTATTTAATAACTGTTAATTACAAATTATTATTACATACTACATGTTAGACAATTTTTATATATGATTACATATTCTATATTGCATATAGAATAGAGCTCTCTGGCCAATAGCTTTGAGAGATAATGTGCTAAAGGACTAAACAGATATTTTCTCTGCAATACTTCTCAGAACTTTTAACTTCATTATGCAACTTTCATTCTGATACCAAGAAAAGGAAATGTATGGAATAGAGTTTTTCCTAAATTTATTAAACTTCAGTCTGAAAGCACCACTTAGGACTCAGTGCTCTGTCAAGCAAGCAACTAGGAAAAAATAATTTAAACTTTTATATGTTTATATATTTATTGTTTGGTTTGGATTCTACCTGCATAGTGGATTCACTTCTTTACTTAAGGGGAAAGACAATACATGGAAACATAATCCTCCTAATAACATTGGACTTTTTGTCCCGTATTTATTTTGCTAATATTCTTTCTTGTATTTTGTAGGACAAGTCAGTGGCACAGTCTTAACTCTAGGAAGGGATAACGAAGGGGAAAGTTACAGAAGTAATGGGAAATTTCCCGAGGACTTCTCAGTCTCTTTCCTTTCTTAGCATATTAGATGGGACTGCGTCTAATGGGATCATCAAAATATTTTTTGTGGGGTTAGTTGGGAAGGGTGCTATAGAGAATTTGGCGTGAGGACAGTAAAACAATTTATTTTCCTTTATAACTAAAACAGTGTCATTGATACCGCTTCTTTTGTTAAAGGAAAAGTAGAACTCAAAACTTAAATGCATGTTTATTCAAGTATATCTCATAGAAATTCAAGAATTAAACTCATCTGCCTTATGTAATTAAAATTCTTAGGGGTACTTATAATTGAATTATAAGGTGCCCTGCGAGGTTTTGAGGGAGAAAACCATAAAACTCAAATGGCTCTCTCGCTGACTGCAGAATGAATGAGGCCTCCATAATTCATTAATGGATGATCCCAAGACCCTTAAAACTTGAATAAACAGTCAGACCTCATAAGAATCTGTCTTTCTAAAATCTAAGTAAAACAGGTGTTTAATTTCCTTCTTTTCTTTATAGAAAAACAGCACATGAGCCTTCCAAATGATCCACATTATCTGTAGCTTATTTTTTAATTCTTTTCCCACTCCAGTTCAAATTAGTTTATTTTTCCTTTTTACTTTTTAACTGCTTTTTTTCAAATTTATGAGTATTTTCCCAGTAAATAACATAGAAAAGGAAAAACATAAAATAGTGTTTATTATGCTACAGGTATGTGTGCATGCACATGCATGTTTGCGTTTGATAGAATTTTTTTCTAAAAGTATATTACTAAGCCAAAAGAGGAGAGAGGAAGAGAGGAAGTGAGGGAGAGAAAACAAACATGTAAAATACGCAGAACACGGAGCTGAACTGTGGTCATTTTCAACCTTATTCATCCTTCTCTCTTGCATGCATTTGTTCATTTTGTGGAAAGTAAAAGCTAATGGGACAAGATTTCCCCTGATTCTTTTTTTTTTTTTAATTTTTTTAAAATTGTATTTATTTTTGAGAGACACGCATGAGCGGGGGAGGGTCAGAGAGAGAGGGAGACACAGAATCTGAAGCAGGCTCCAGGCTCCGAGCTGGCTGTCAGCACAGAGGCCGACGCGGGGCTTGAACCCACGAACCGCGAGATCATGGCCTGAGCCAAAGTCAGACGCTTAAACGACTGAGCCACCCAGGCGCCCCAGATTTCCTCTGATTCTTAATCAGTGTCCAGTACCCATGCTCAGAGAGGAGAGGGAAACACCCCAGCTGTTTACTCACTTGGTGTATTCCTTTTATTCTTATCACCAGAACCATCCACTTTACTTAACATAATACATCACTGTAACATGGTACAGTCACTGTAGATACCAGAGACTTAAATATACCAGTGAAAAACAAAGACTGATTTCAGAAGATTAAAGAAATGTAAGGAAAAAACAGCAGATTTGTGAGGAAGTACTGTGAAAATTACATCGGTTGTCTCAGATTATTAGGTCAAAAACAAACCACTCTTACTGTTATATTTCAGTTTCTATTCTCATCTTTCCTACTTCTCATACCTGAACTGGAATAACGAAATCACTACAGCAGTCCATCAAAGTTCCATGTAATAGTATCCGTGCTCTTATTTTATTTGTTAGAGAATCTGGCTAACATTGCCTTCAAACAGGCACTGATGCTAAAAATGAGGTTTACACAAAGGCAGATTTACTCAGCAATTCTATATGCCAATGACAACGCCAACCGGCTGAAGAAGTTTCCATAGTCCTTCCACTTATATGTGGCATGTGTTTATTTTAATTGTTTTATTACTTTATTTGTCGCATGTGTCAGTCCTTGCACTCCTATTTATTCCAAAGCATCATAGATCTATCTGTTCTATATACATAACCACTATTATGTAAGAGAGAAACAATTATTTCAGAATTCTGAAGTCAATGTCTTTTAAAAAAGCACTTTACAAAGGAAATGGTAAATCTTATGTTTGAAATACGTAATAAGTACATACCATAGGTATTAAATGTGTCAGAAGATATTTTTATTTTTTTTAATGTTTATTTATTTACTTTGAGAGAGAGAGAAATCAAGTATGTGAGCACAAGCAGGGGAGGGGCAAGAAGGAAAGGGAGAGAATCCCAAGAAGGATTTGTATTGTCAGTGCCGAGCCAGACACCAACTCAGGGCTTGATCCCACTATCCCTTAGATCATGACTTAAGCCAAAATCCAGAGTCAGACACTTAACCAACTGAATAGCAAGATATTTACAAAATATTAATAATGTATAAAAATGCAGCATAAAAGGAATTATGTAGCCTTAAAAAACTGCACATCTAGCTTTTCTTTGGTCTTATACTAGCTTGTTTGTTTAAAATAATGTTATTACCTTTATTTTTAAAAATTTATATTGTTTTAATTTTATTCCAATACAGTTAAGATACAGTGTTATATTAGTTTCAGGTATACAAGATAGTGATTCAAAAATTCTATACATCATTACTCAGCGCTCATCATAAGTGTAATCTTAATACCCTTCATCTATTTTATTCCTTTTAAAATTGTTTCATTTGATCCAAAACAGTTTCTCTTTTGGCTACTATGAGTTAAAGTTATTTCTATTATATTTAGAGGGACATATATGCTACATATTATCTTACCAAATCATATCCTAACAAAAGACTTGTTTTGTAGCAGAACTCAAAATGTTATTCTCTTCCACATCTTTTCTCAGTGAAGTGACACATATATACATGACAGTGAAACACTAATATCAATTCAGTTTACTGGACTAGTCTATGTTATGAAAATTCAAAACTCTCTAGAATCACTTCTTTTGTTTTCTAGTAACCCCACCGTTCACTCCAGAGTGAAACCGATGTTTTGTCTTCTAAACACCATATATAGGTCATGCCAGTTTTTGGACTTTAAATAAACTGACTCCTACTTTGTATGCACCTTTGAATTTTCTGTATCTTCCTTTTGTAAATATTAATTTTGGTACAGTCATCATGATATACCTTATAGTTACAACTGTTCAATTTTATTGTGGTATAATATTATGTACATATACATTCTTACTGTAAATAAGATATATAAAATAGATTTCTTTATCCTGGCAATGGATATTTGAGTTGTTTCTAATTTGAAGTGAGTATACAGTAATCAACATTCTTCTATAAGTTTTTCAGTGCACATATTAATGCATTTCTTTTTTTGAAGGTATAAATATTTTTAATTTTCAAAATTTTATTTAAATTCCATTGAGTTAACTAAATATGACATTACTGAATCTTAAGATATGCATATTTAAGTTCTGTAGCAATTACCAAATTATTCTCCATAGTGGTTTTTTAATTTACTGGTAATAGCAGGATAAGAGCAATTTCACTACTTAACATCCTTACTAATTTTAAATATTGTCAGTCTCTTTAATTTTCTGTCATTCTGGAGGGTAAACAGCAGTATATATTGGGTTTAATTTGTATTCTGATGGCGATGAGATATAGCACTCTTTCATTTACCACCTTACAACTTGAATAGCATGTCTCTTTATAGCAAATCTGGTTCTACTATTTTTTACTTATTTATAGAAGTTTATTTGGTTTTTTATTGTATTCTAGACTGAAGCCATTTTGACAGTGAGAGACCATCAGGGAGGGGCAGACAGAGAGAGGGAAAGAGAATTGCAAGCAGGCTGCCTGACACAGACTCAAATTCACAAACCATGAGATCATGACCTGAGCTGAAACCAAGATTTGGATGCTGAACTGACTAAGCCCCCTAGCCACTCCTCAAATTCCCAGGTTTTGAAGGTTAAGCTACATGCCATTGAATGTTGCATGCTTCCTTAACAAAACTAATGAAACTAGTATGGATCACACATACTGTATCTCAAGCCCGAAGCCAGGAAGTTTTCCATTTGACAAAGTTGACACTTTAGCACTTTCTGTAAAAGTAAAGGTCTCACTGGCAGCAGTGGTTCAAGCTTTTCTTTCACAACCATGCTCAGCTGCTAATGTGAAGTGCATGAGAAAATTCTAGTAGCAAAGCACTTGTAAGAAAATAAACTTTAAAGGATGCCTTCTCATCAGATCTATGGGACAATTGGAAAGAAATCAGTAAATAGCAAAATGAGCATTTACTCTTTCTTCATTTCTCTATTCCTCTCTTCTTTTCTTGCAATAAACAAAAGAAATATCTCAAAGAAGGCAAAATGTGGCTAACTGTATTTAGTTCTGAGCACTGAAGTACCCCAACTCCCAGAACAAAAAAAAAGGAAAAAAATATCAAAACAAATATGAATTCCTTGCTGTTAGATATGATTTCATTTACAGGCATTAGCACTTAACCTATAAAACCTTGAAGAGAATCATCCATGACAATTTTCTATGTTCTCAGATGATAGACATCATGAAATATCTCATTCAAACTCTTTACTATAACAAGAGATCATCACCAAAACAAGGACATAATTTGTCAGTATTAACATATTCAATTATTTGATAACATATTTACAGTATACTTTCAGAAAACAAATACAAAAGCTGAGATAAATAAGCAAGAAATATATTTATATTGCTTTTCATAGATTGATATATTTTTCAACTAAAATATCTTATATGTCATCTTTGTTGATGGTTATTTGATAATTATTAAGAGAAATTAAGTTACAGACTATGTATATGTGGACACAACTTTCTAAAAAATTGAAGTCTAAATATATTTTATAGAAAGTCCCTCCTGTTATTACTTTAAAAGTCCACATATGCTATTTCATAATTAAACACACTTAAACTATAAATATTCCAAAAACAACTATATTATAAAATATTTAGCCCAGATGCATTCAAACTGATTAGAAAATATTTTTTTTTCTAGCTAAAAGCAATGGAGTAATTTGTGGAAGTAGAGAATTTTTAAAATTTTGTTTTATTTTCTGATATAATATGTACAACCCAAAGTTCGTATGCCCCCAAATGAAAAAGATAAATTTCTGACTATAGCAGAAGCATAATATTTATTTTTTTTAGTTTCACACTTGTTTAAATTCTAGTTAGTTAACATACAGTGTAATATTAATAGTTGGAGCAGAATTTAGAGATTCATCACTTACAAAAACACTCAGTGCTCATCAAGAGCCACAATATTTTTGTCTCACTTCAAAATTTAAAAAAACGCAACATAAAATACAATGAAGCAAAATACCAGGTGAACCATAAAATACCTTTTATAAACTTTTTTTTATAGTTTATTTATTTTTGAGACAGAGAGAGACAGAGCACAAATGGGGGAGAGGCAGAGAAAGAGACACACACACAGAATCTGAAACAGGCTCCAGGCTCTCAGCTGTCAGCACAGAACCCAATGCAGGCTAGAACCCATGAACTGTGAGATCAAGACCTGAGCTGAAGTCGGACGCTTAAACACCCAGGCGCCCCAAATGTTTTCATCTTCTGATATCCAGTCTTTTCCTTCTTAACACACACATGCAAAGAAACACAAACACACATGTTCATATACATTCAAATTAAAAAATTTCCCATACTATGATAATTCCATTAGTCAACAGTCATTTTTTTTTCCTCAGTTGAAATAGTTCCAAAATTTTATTTGTAGCATTTGCTAAATTGATTAGAATTTTGCCATTAGAGTAGCAGTAGTGATTAAAATAAACATTACTAATTTGTGGAGGTTTTTAAATGTTGACTCTCAACATTTGTATTTTTTAGTATCTGGTCCACATGCCTACTAATTACCTATTTTTATGAGAAGTTAAGGGAAAATTTAACTTCCATTAATGGTAGAGTGAAGATTTTGTGTACGGACATCCTATCCTAAAATAATGAGAAAAGCCAATATCATATTTCAATACATTTATAATCAGACATTCAATGAAACATTTTAAAGGAATTTTTAGCATTAGAGAATGACTCATTTAAAAAATGGACACATACAAATTCATCACTTACTAATATTTAGAGATATGAGTATCAAGAGTATTTATTAACTCAAGAACAAAAGCTTTTATAGTCTAAAAAGGTCATCACTGGAGCTCCTGGTGGATCAGTCAGTTAAGCGTCAGACTTTGGCTCAGGTCATGATCTCATAACTAGTGGGTTTGACCTTGTGTTGGGCTCTGTGCAGACAGCTCAGAGCCTAGAACCTACTTCAAATTCTGTGTCTCTGTCTCTTTCTCTCTCTGCCCCTCTCTGCTTATGCTCTGTGTCTCTCAAAAATAAATAAACATTAAAAGAATAATAAAAAAATAAAAAGATGATCATCCTTTTCTGGCAATATTAATAGAAAAAGGCTTAAGGGTATTCATTTCTAGTTCTGCATATTTTGATATCATATTCTGTATTCAGTTTACATCATAGGAGGTATGTTAGGAAAGCTTATCCTGACACCTATTAAAATAAATGTTTCAGTGATTTTAGACTATGGTTATTGGTATACATAACTGTTGAAGAAGAAAGTCAATGTTGTGTGAAACTGTCACTATACATTTATAGAAAAACTGTAACTATATGAGAGCAGCCTCAACAATAAACACAGTAAGTGAAGGAGCTGCACACCATTATACAGCAGAGCTAAGGAAATCTGCAAATAAATTTACAAAGTGTTCAAATATTAGTAAAGTGAAGTTAGGATTCATGGTGGCATGTCCCAAGTCTGGGAGAACTGAGATTTTCTACAATTCAAAATAGAACTTCAGTCCTGGTATAACAAAACAAAACAAGCATGTAGATGAGCACACTCGTAAACACACACACACACACACACACACACTCTTTCTCTCTCTCTCTAGAGAGAGAGAATATTCATCTAATACTACTAGAAAATAAGTTTGAACTACACATGTCACTAAGCTGCCATTGTCCTCTCGATCATTATTGAAACTATTTAGCTTCTTGGCATTGTGTGTGTGTGTGTGTGTGTGTGTGTGTGTTGTTTTCTCTTTATTCATCCTCATGCTTTTTTAAAAAATTATTTATTTAAATTCAAGTTAGTTAACATACAGTTTAGTAATCACCCCTACTATTTTCCAGGGCCCAGGACATTTGAAAGACACTAGCAATGTACAAGATGCAGGCAAACCACAGGACATTTGAAAGACACTAGCAATATACAAGATGCAGGCAAACCACAAAAGATAGCAAACTCCAGATTTTCTTTGGACTGTATTACTTAGCTTTTAAAACAAATTATTCTCAAGGAGGGTATCTTTTCTGCTTTTCTTTAGTCTCTGTATATGTTCAGGAGGATGCCACTGTTAATCTTCCCAAGGTGAAGCATTCAAACAAAATCTGGATATATATCTGTCAAGGAGAGTCTCTGTGAAGTCAGATATTTAACTAAATGACCTTAAAAATTCTCCCCCAAACAAGATCCATTTATTTCATGAGAGGTGAACAGAAACAAATCAAAGTTCTTTATAACAATTCATTTGATTCAGCACTCAATAAATATTTAAGGACCCACTATTGACCTGAAATTGTATGATATCAGAATATCATGGAAATAAAATAGATTCGAATGCTATCATTACTGATTTTTTATTCTGGTCAGGGGAAAAGATTAAAAAATAAAATTAAATGTTTGCAATTACAGTACTTGTAATAGTGAACTGAAATTAAGAGATGGAGTTGAGAAAGCTATAGATTGGTAAAAAACACTCATTTGTATAGGTTGTTTATTAGCAAAAATATCTCAGGGGGGAGGAAATATTTAAGCATATACCCAATGGATGAGAGGTTCATTACATTGGAAGCAGAATACTCCAGGTAGAAGGAAAAGCATACATGTTGACACCCTGCCTGGAAAGAATTTGAGCTGGTTAATGAACTTAATCATCAGTTGGGCTGGAATACAACTTTTGAGAAGGACGGTCATAAATAATTAAATTGAAAATTAGGTAAGGACGAAATTATGACATGTCTTGGTGAGTCATGACAAAGGATGCCTGATTTTTTTTTTTAATTGCAATGGAAATTGACAAAAGCACTGAAGTACCACAATACAATTATCAGAATGGCCAAAAACCAGAACACTGACACTAAATGCTAATAAGGATGTGGATCAACAGCTCTGTTCATTGCTGGTGGCAATACAAAACAATGCAGCTAGACACTTTGTAGGTTTCTTACAAAACTAAACACACTCTTATCATAAGATCCAGATATCAACTCCTTGGTGTTTACCCAAAGGAAGTGAAAGCTTGTGTCTGCACAAAAGCCTGTACACAGATGATAGCAGGGGCTTTACTCATTACTGCCAAAACTCGGAAACAACCAAGGTGTTCAGAAGGTGAATGGATAAATAATTTGTGGTACAGCTAGACAATGAAATATTAGTGCTAAGAATAAATGAGCTATCTAGCCATTTAAAGGCATGAGCCTTACATGCATATTACTAAGTGAAAGAAGTCATTCTGAAAAATCTACATACAGTATGATTACAACTATATGATATTCTGGAAAAGGCAAAACTATGGAGATAATAAGATGATTAGTGACTATGGGGAGTTGGTGTGAAGACAGAGGGAAAGGAGGAGGGATAAGCACAGAGGATTCTTAAGACATGGATAATAACTGTATGGTACTATAATGAAGAATACACGTCCAAACCCACAGAATGTACACAATCTAATATAAATGCTAATTTAAACTATGAACTTTAGGTAATTATGATCTGTCAATGTAGTTCATCAATTTTAACAACTGTACCATGCTGGGGGGGGGGGGATGCTGATGCAGGGAATGCTATACTCATATGGTGCCAGAGTGCATGTGGGAAATTTCTGAAATATCCTCTCAATTTTGCTGTGAACCAAAAACTGCTCTAAAAATATAAAGTCTTTAATAAAAAAAAAAAACCTGCAGTGAAGAGCTGTTAATAGGATTTTAATGGAGATATTAACATGATCTAATGTACATTTTAATGGTACTTTTGTTACTCTGTGGAGTGTGTAATTTAGGGGACAAGGGGTAGACAGAGAAAAGCTGTTAGAGCAGTCAATATGAGAAATTTTTATCTCTTCTGTCTAGATGGCACCACTAGAAATTTAATACATTGACATATATATTAGGTATATTTTGTAGATAGTATAATCAATGATTTTTGATGAGCTATGTGTGGGGATAGAAAAAGAAAACAGAATTAACATGTATTAGCATTTTCTATCATTAAAATAAAAGTTTCTATCATTAATAATTGAGTGGATTATGGTAACATTACATTCATGGCTGGGATGAACATGTCTCTATTTTTCTAGGAAAATCCTAACTTACGCTTTTATGCTCTAGAGTGTTCCATTTAAAGAAAAGGATACAAATGGCATTGTTTTTAAAGGGAGTAGAGGTGGTAGTTAGCTTTCTATATGATTGAGATATATAAATACATTCAAGTGGAGATTTACAAATGTCACAGTTTTTATACTTTTTCAAGCAGAGAGTTAGATGTTAGATGAAGGTAGGAACTGAATACTTTTATAAAATTTAGGGATTGAAATACAGTCTTTGGAAATGCTTGAGATATGCCTATTACCTTTGTGTAAAAGAAATATGATACTTAAGCCTCTCTGATTTTATGAATCTCTTGGGAAGTGTCAGCTTTTTGAAGCATATTTTATATTCTCCCACTTCCTTAATGTTTGAGAACTCTGTCCTGCTAACATAAAAATCATGCAAAACAACTTTTATTTTCTTACATTCCTATGCTGATAAGACAGATGAGGAAAAAATAGGAAATTCTCTAATTTTGGCTTAATTTCATAGTCATCCTACAACTTCTGCTGTACCTTATAACTGCTTGAATTTGATTAATTTTAAGTAAAATTTTATTCAAAATTTCAAACTTAAGTACAAATACGAAAATAAATTTAAAGCTTACAAGAATCCTAAGTAACTCCAGGACTCCACTGATACTAGTTTGAGAAATATTTCTCCAAGAAACTGAAGTAAGTCCTCTATAAAATAATCTCACTGGGTAGAGGAAACAGAGATCATAGTTCAGGGCTGCTAAGCAGGTGAAAATTGACGGTTAAGATACTGAAGAGGATGGGGCGCCTGGGTGGCTTAGTTGGTTAAGCGTCCGATTTTCGCTTAGGTCATGATCTCGCAGTTCGTGGGTTTGAGCCCCGCGTCGGGTTCTGTGCTGACTGCCAGCTCAGAGCCTGGAGCCTGTTTCAGTCTGTGACTCCCTCTCTCTCTGACCCTCCCCTGCTCATGCTGTCGCTCTCTCCTAGAAATAAATAAAACATTAAAAAAAAAAAAAAGATACTGAAGAGGAGAGAACTATAAAGAGAAAAAGTTTAAGAAATCTGCATGTAGTACTATATGTCTCTGACCAAATGATAAGCTATCTATTGCAGGGTAAGACTCAGCATGGTCTGGAAGAAAACATGGACTAAAGACCATGCCTTGAATTACAACTCTAGCCCTCCTGAAAGGGCTAACTCTGGATCTTACCCAACTAGGTCCCAAAAACACCTTGGGAAAGCAATCTCATCCAATTATAAATATATTTCCTACAAGAATAAGAATCTATAAGCTTTAAAGAAATAAAATCTACTATCTCAACAAAATAGCGATCTAAGAGATTAGAAGTTTCTAATTACAGATTTAAAAGTCATGTGAAGAAACAAAAAAATTAAATCCATAGTGAGGCAAAAAACCCATCAATAGGACAAAACCTAGAGATAGGTCACGTCCTAGAATTACCATTCAAGCAAAATATTAAAATAATATGTGAATAAATGGGCAACATCAAAAAAGAAAGTATTAAAGGAATCAAATGAAAATTCTAGAACTGAAAATTAAAATAAGTATTTGAAGAAATAATGGCTGAAAATTTTATAGAAATGACTGTATGGAACTTATTGTTTATTTTAAAATATAAAATATCAACTTCATATTTTAAATATAAAATATAAAGTAAATGTGAAGGACTGACTATATTAAAACCATAGTGGATATTTATAAATTTTTTTAATGTTTATTTATTTTTGAGAGACAGACAGAGCACGAGTGGGGGAGGGGAGAGAGACACAAACACACACACAGAATCCAAGTATGTGGGGCTTGAACTTGGGAACCACAAGATCATGCATGACGTGAGCCAAAGTCAGACATTTAACTTACTGAGCCACCCAGGCACCCACATAGTAGATATTTATAAATTGAACATTTATACACATGTGATAAGGAAAATTGAAAAATATGGAAAAAATATACAACATACAAACACTAAAAATTAGAAAACTTATTTGCCTCTGTTAATTTCAAGCAAAGTATATTTCTGAAAAAATCAGGAGATAAAAATTAGATTACCCAATGATAAAAGGACTTTTCATTAGAATGATATTACAGTCCTAAACATGTTTAGAATTAATTAAGTCTTCAACATAAAGAAGTCAGATAAAGTTGGAGTTCCAATAATTGATGTAAGCGCTAAAAAATTACAAAAATCACTAGAGTCAAAAGATTGTACAAGTAAACCAATTTAACCTTGACATTATAGAAAAATACACCAGAAAAAAAAAAAAAACAAAAACAAAATCAGTACAACAAATATTCTCTGTAAGTACATAGAGAACATTAACTGTGACAGATCATTTGTTTGGCGAGATAACAAATTTTCATAAATTTCAACAGATGCAAATCTTAAAAAAATTTAGTCCTTTAACCCTAATGAAATTCAATTAGAAATCAATAACAAACACATCTTTAAAATCCCCAAATAACAGCAAATTAAGTAACATATCTCTACATAACTGATCCATTAAAAAAGAAATTTAAAGGAGAAATATAAAATGCCTGAATTTTTTAAGAGTATAAATGTAACATGTCAAACTATGAATTGCAAATAATGGTAGTGGTTGAAAAAATATATTAGAAAATAAGAAAGGTTTAAAATCAATGATTCAAACTCTACCTTAGACAATATGAAAACAGTGCGTGGCATATATTAAACACAGACTAGTTAAGGGAAGTAAATAATGTGACAAGAGTGTAAATTAAGAAAAAAGAAAATGAACAAACAGAAGAAAAAGAAAGTGCTTTAGGCAAGATTAAAGCAATTTAAGAACCAGTAATAGAAATAGTAAGATAAAAAGGGAGAAAAAAATTACCAATAAAGGGAATGAAAGAGAGAATGCCCCTTCAGACAATTACACGCTTGGCCAGTGATTACAGCAAACATATTTCTTTGAAAACAGGGCATCTTGAATAATATGGAAAATGTCCCCCAAATATTACAAAATTGACACAAGAAATGGGATATGTGATATATTTATCTGTAAAACAATCTTGAAAACGAAGGCCAATGTTAAAAGAATTAGACTACCTGATTTCAGCTTACTCTAAGTTATGGGAACTAACAGACGGGTAAAAGCATAAGCAAATAGACACAGAAAACAGAAGAGAATGACCAGAAATAGACTCATACAGTGAAGAGATTTTAACAAAGGCAATGAAACAATCTGTAAAGAAGTTTTTTTTTTTCAACAAACAGTGCTAGACTTCTATATAGAAAAGAATAAATTGATGTTCCTTTCTAATATATATAAAATAATTTCAGATGGATTACCACATGAATACTAAAGCAAAAAAGCTTACAGAAAGAAACAAAATATCTTCATAATTGGAGCTGGCAATGTTTCTTTAAAAGTGAAAACAGATAGCTAATCTACAAAAGTAAAATTCTAAATTGTATTTCAACAACTACAAACACTTCTCTCTTTAAAGAACTTTTAAGAAAATGAACAAATAAGCTATATAGAATAAATATTCACAACACATATATTGGACAAAAAATAAGCCATGTATACAGTATATATATAGAACTACTACAACTCAATAGTAAAAATGAGAAAATACTCAAATAAATATAGTTAAATGAGTTTAAGAAACACTTTACATAAGATAACAAAGAAATGGACAAATGTTCAATGTACATGTTAAAAGACATTCAATATCATTAGTCATCAAGAAAATGTTAGTTGAATTTCAATAAAATACTATTACAGGTCTGCCAGAATGGACCATTACCATTAAAGAAGACCACTATCATCAGACATAGGCAAGTATCCGGAATAACCAATGGGAATGCAAAATGGTACAAAAACTGTGACTACTACCTTGGCAGCCTCTAATAAAGTTACATATTCACCTAATCTGTGACTCAGTAACTCTCCTCCTAGTTTATTAATCTGGGTTAATAAAAATGTATGTCAACAAATAAATCTGTATATGAAAATTTATTAAAGCTAATATTCATAATAACCAAAGCTAGAAACAAACCTAATATCCTTTGTCAAGCATTGTATATTACAAAAAAGAAAAATAAACATTATACAATGTCAATAGAAGAGAATGAACTACAAATAGACTCAACAATAAACTTCAAAAGTGGTTTGGTAGAAGCCAGTTACAAAAAAGTATGCATTTATGAGTCTACTACTATACTTATATGAATTTCTAGAACAAAAGGTAAACTAATCATTTGTGATTGAAATCAGAAGAGTAGTTTCCTCTGGGGAGTGACCACGATTAATTGGGAAGAAGCATGAGAAACTGAAAAGACAGAAACTTGGTATCTTCAATGTGTGATAGCATCAGCATATACATGCATGTATTTTTCAAACCTTGCCAAGGTAGACACATAACATCTGTGCATTTTTATCCTTGTAAATTAAATCTTTTTGTGGGAGGATTTACTTAGCACTCTAGTGTATTTTGTACGCACTTGTTTTTTTTTTCTTTTTCTTTTTCTTTTTTATCATTAGTGTCTGCCTATTTGTCTTTCTGTGAGCTCTTCATAGACAGATAGTATATTAGTACCTAACAAATCAATAACTGGCACGCACTTGTTGAAAGAACAATTAAATTTTAATCAGGGAATTCAGAAAGCAACACTTCACACTGAGAGATGATTCCAGTATGGGAAATGTCAGGCAGCAAAAAAGAGATGGGGTGAGTGGGGAAGGAAGAGAGGTTTGCTGGAACCGGCAGGTACTGGCCCACCTGAGCGTATTATGAATATCCCAACCCAAGCATTCACTGAAAATGGCAAATGCTACCTATCAGAGCTGCTCCTCACCGCCTATGGTACTCTTTGCAGTGTCTTTTCCAGCACTGCACTGGAACTAAAAGTGTCTTGCTTTATTTCATATCAAAACAGGGTAGTCATCTGTCAGATTCCAAACACTTAGGAGAATAATAAGAATAGTTTATCTCTCTGGAACATAGAAAGTCATATCATGTAGATGATGACTAATACATATGTATTTCCAATGATAATTTTGAACATTTCTATTAAGAAATTGCACATCATATAATGAAACAAAGGAAAATGAGAATACTAAGATTTCTAAAATAATTAGCCAAGTAGGAAATAAGGAAATGTAAGATAGATTCTTTAAGCTAGTATAGTTACTGAATAAAATAACAAAAAAAAAACAAACAACAAATTAAAAAACAACAGCAATTCTATGTTGTTTTAAAGAAATTATTTATGTTTATTACTGAGACAGAAACAGAGCATGAGTAGGGGAGGGTCAGAGAGAGAAGGAACATAGAATCAGAAGCAGGTTCCAGGCTCCAGGCTGCCAGGACAGAGTCTGATGTGGGACTCGAACCCATGAACTGTGAGATCGTGACTTGAGCTGAAGTTGGATGCTTAACCCAGGTGCCCCAGCAATTCTATGTTAACAACAATAAAACAACAACAACAAAATGAAATAGCTTGAGGCGTAGAGCACCGATATAAGCATTCATGGATAAAAGACTGGATCTAAACAAAACAAAACAAAAACATAGAACAACTCCCCACCACCAAAAAAATAAAATTAAATTAAAATAAAACTTCATATGGAAGTTAATCAGCCTTATCTCTCCTGGGGCAGGCACTACTTGAAAGGATTATTGTTCATTATATAGAAAAGGGCACAGACAAAATGGTAAATCTTTGACAAGCTTTCAGAAAGTCGAGGCAGGTCTTTAAAACTCATCTCAAAATAATATTTTCTTTAAATCTTATGGGACTCATCTTTCTGTAGCCTGAAGCAAGTCAATAATAATTTTTAAAAAGGATCTTGTAATGTTACTAAATAATATAAAAATATAAAAAATTCATGTAGAAATATAACAATCTGGGTGATTCAGCATTTGGGGAAAAATTATGGCACTATAAGAAAGCATGCTTTATTGCCCTTTAATAGAATATAAGGTCTTCAAATATATGACAGATTTTATCATCCTTAAGAGTTGACAAAAACTGTTCTTTAAAATAACTACTTAGGAAAGTTCTAATTTAGTGGAGGTGCTCATTTTAAAACTTATATAAAAAAATAGAAATATGTTTTGAATTTTAAGTCTAAGATACTTTATAGGGAACAACACACAAAATAAGCCTATTCTGACATGTTGACATAGTCTCTAAAGTATCCATCCTTTCCCCAAAGAATCTGAATTAAAAAATCAGGTATCCTCATAAATAGAAAATAAACACATATTTGGCAAAATGAGAGAGCCTTTGATTGTTAGCCACTCCTTTAGCACAGAAGTTTGAGAAAATCAATTCTTATTCTGAGAAGTTTTTAAAACCAATGCATGTAGTTTATTGTTGAAAAATTTCTTTTAGAATTGTATTAAATATTTTGCACTGAAAACTAACTTCTCTTTAGAAGGTAACTTAAACATTGTTATAAGGTAACTATTTTCATATCTGAAACAGACATTCATTCCGAGCTTAAAGTGATCTGTTCCACTTCATTATTATTAAACAAAAAACTTACTTATAGAGTTTTCCTATGTACAAAAAGGGTAATAACCATCCTTTAAAATCATTGCGGTTTAAATCTGTGTTTCCTATTTTTCAGATGAAGGAATGACTGAAATTACTAAAATTTATCCCAGATATATATATAAAAAAAAATAAGTCTAGGAGAGGGACCGTAGAATATTTAGGAATATCAGATTTTACTGAGGACTAATTCCAGAATCTTTATAAGACAAGGTGTTCATTTTCTATTTTATCAGAAAACTTATGATACATTCCTTTTAATCAAGCCTCCTCTTTGACCAATTTAAATGATGTGGGGGAGTGGACGCCATGTGAAACTTAAGTAACTTACTCTCCAAATAGAACTTGATGCAAAAGTAGAGATACCAGTTTTCCCTGCCATCATAAAATCAGGCCTCCATCAATTTCTTCCTGTACCCAAGTGCCTGGCCTATCTTAGGACCTAAAATATTTCACTTGGGATTAGGATATCATCTCCAGAGTGCTAAAGATAAACATTTCATTTATTAATGTATTTACATACTCAGTGTGTATTGAGTGATGTTGATATACTCAACATTGTGTAGAGACATAGGAAATGTAAGACACATAATCCTCCTTCAAGGACATTTCAGTCAATAAAATTAAATAATCATTCTAGTATTCAACATCCTGTCCTTTCAATTAATTAGCTGAGCCAATATGGCCTGCTTATATACTCAAATAAAAAACCTGGAAGGCATAATGCTTAAAGTCAAAGTAGCACTAGGGTTATATGCATCTACAAATAAGTATACATTTATCCCTTTCTGAAACAACTTATTCTAAAGTTTGGGTTTTATAGGACAGAGATGATAAATATAAACTAGATAACTGCTGGAGTTTCAAACTTTAAAATTCAGATACAATTAGCTTCGGCTCTCATTCTAATATTTACTAGAGTTACCAGGGAGTAAGATGAAGGAGCTGACCACCTCATCACTTTCAACTCCAGGTATATGGGTATGCTTCATTCCCACTTAACTTTACATCCTGTATATTCTTGTTTACATCCTCTTCTTTCTGCTCCATGTTGATCACATTTAGACAGCAACCCATTTTTATTTATGACCTCAAATTCCACTTCCTACTGAAATTACTTCATATAAAACAAAAGAAATAATGTTGTGCACACTCTGAAATAACAAGATAATTCATAGTAGTACATCTTAAGGATGTGAAGAGACATGGCATATAGTTACAATGGTTTGGGAAAAAATTAGACAGGCCATCATTTAAACAGCATTTCTTGGGCATATACTTTGAACTCTAACTTGCATTCTACCTCAAATTAGGGATTATTTATTTAAAAAACCGAAAACCTATAGACTATGACTTAAAAAGTTTATAACCTAGTTAGGGATACTAATTATAATAAGCAAAACAGTAAGATAAAATCTACTGGTCTGCATAGAGCATAATGGATGCAAACATACAGTCTTATCAGTCCTAAGGTAATAGTGCAACTGATTTTACAAGTCTCATTAGAACTACTCACTGATATTTCAGTTCTTGGAGGGGGTGGTTGGGGAACACGAGAGGACTGCATTTCTCGAACCTCTTGGAAGTTAAGTGCGGCCATGTCAATTATGTAACGCCCTAGCAATTTAGGCTCTAAGTTCACTAATTCCCCCTGAGTTCACACCTTATTAAGGAGAACAAAATGCTCGGGCATATTTCAAAATCATTCCTTTACCCTTACCCCTGCTGAAAGCAAGAAGGGACTCTTTTCAGATATCTACTACGGAAAGCTGGTTCAGTTCCTGGGGGCAAACCTCTAATATTATGAGACCTCTCCTATAACTGAGTATCCTTGGAGATTTTAAATCTCAGACTGAGATCTCACTGAGATCCCACACAGTCTCCATCAATTTGTCAATCACAGTTCAGTGATTCTTTTTCTTGTTTCTTGTACTGTTTCTTGTACTGGCTTCTGTTCCGAGTATCTGCTCTAGTAAGCCAGGACTCCTTGAATTTGCCTCTCTGTCTCTCTAACCTTGGAGGCAGCAGTTTGTCCTCCCCTTTTTTTTTTTTTTTTTGCTTCCAGTTTTATTTTTTATTTTTATTTTTTTTTACAAATAGTTTATTGTCAAATTAGTTTCTACATAACACTCAGTGCTCATCCCCAAAGTGCCCTCCTTCATGCCCATCCCCCCCTCCCCCCCACATCCATCAGTCCTCAGTTTTTGTCAGCATGTCCTCCCCTTTTTTATGTATTCAAAAAGACCTGTTGGCTTTTCAGTCTGTTCAGCATTGTTGTTTTTTAATGTTTTGTTTATTTTTTGAGGAGAGAAACAGAGTGTGAGTGGGTGAGGGGAAGAGAGAAAGACAGAGAAAGGATCTGAAGCAAGCTCCAGATTTTGAGCTCTGTGCTGAAAGCACAGATATGAAAAGTCCCAATATGGAACTTGAACTCATGGGCTATGAGACCATGACCTGAGCCAAAGTCAGATGCTTAACCAACTGAGCCACCCAAGGTCAGCCTTGTACTCTTTGTTAGGACAGAGTAATGACTTCCAAGTTCCTTACATGCAGAACTGGAACAAGGAAGTATCATGTGCAGCCATATGAAGTGTTTTGCCAATGAAATGAGAAAAAATATAGACATAAAAATTCTTGGTTTATAGGTACCTTTTGATAGGCAGTGTGTAATTTATCATGCTTCATTTTGGCCAAGTGACCATGAATGTCCATATTCTGATAGGACATCCAACACCTGGGTCCTTGAGTCTCTTTACCATGACTGCCATAACATAATAACACAGACTGGATTGGCTTAACAGAAATTAATTTTCCTCACACTTTTGGAGGTTGGACCTTTAAGACCAAGGTGTCCACAGGTTTGGGTTCTCCTGAGGCCTCTCTTCTTGGCTTGCAGATGTCCATGCTCTGGTCACCTCTTCAAGTGGTAATCTGTGAACTCATACTCCTGGTGTCTCTTCCTCTTAAAAAAAAAACAAAACACCAGTTCTATTGGACTAGGACCCACCTATGTGGGTCCTCTTTGAAGATCTTATCCTCAAATGTATTTATATCCTGAGTTATATTAGGGCTTAGAACTTCAACATATTTATTTTGGGACACATAATTCTGTCCATAACAAGCTCTAAAGTGGGCAGGGATATGCTGCCAACCCACAGTGGATAAACAGCATATAAGATAAATATTATAATTATATTGCATTAAACAACAAGACATTTTAGCATTGGCTTTAAACTACAACAGAAGCTAGCCCATATTGTCATACAGAATGCAATATATAGAAGTTAGATGCTGTTACAACAAAAATCTAAAATATGTAATACTGGATTAGCAATCTCTCACAGATAGTTAAAAAATGGTATTTGAAACCAAGAAAGATGCTGACATTTGGTTATAAAATAGAAACATGTATTTGTAAAACTCATCTGCCATGATATGGACAGTAGGTAATTAGAGTGAACTGCCATCCAAGTTTGTCTGGTATAGCCCCAGTTAGTATCTACTGACTCAGGAGTACTATTAATAGTTGGTCCTTTCCTCTCAAATGTCCTGGTTTGAGCAATATGTCATTAAAGATGATTTACTTCATAACTGTTCAACTCTATTGGGCAAAGTTAGAAAATGGAATATTGGTTGTTAATTATAATAGGAATTATAATAAATAGATTGGTTTAGAAAGGAGTCACCTACTTTATAAGCAGAAAAGAAAGGAATTCGGCTGATTTCCAGAAATTCATGGCCTTGAATTATTAGAAAATTCAGTTATTTTAAACTCATTTAGGAAGAGAAAAAGCTGAAAAAAATTTTGAACCACAAAAGCCCAAGGCAAGAGTGAAATTAAGAGTAAAACCATTCATCCATTCTTAAAAACTGAATGAATAATATTCTTGAGAGTAAAGGCCCAACTATGGGTGAAATACTGAGTAAAATCTTTTAAATGTGTATGTCAAACAAGAGGAAAAAATACAACTAAATTATTGACTGTCATGAAAGTCTGATAGGCTCAAGTTAGCAATCTAAATTGAGAGAAGGAACAACACAGGGTCAATAAAGAGAAATTGCATAAAATGCAAAAACAAAAAAACACAGGGTCAAGAAAACACAAATTATGAAAAATTTAAAAACAAAATTCAAAAGTATGAAAATGTGTATGCTCATGGAAATGATTTAAGTTAAACAGATGGAAACCCTACCAAGTACATAAGAGATATGTGCCACTAAATAAATCACAAGTAGGGAATAAAAAGCAAGACTGCCTAAGACCTAAAATGCCCCTGGAACTCTCAAATAATATTTGGCATAATAAACCAAAAATTGCATATGCTCCAACACTCCCTTCATATGTGTGGAAGGAAGATTAGGAAGAGGAAGAATTCTACTGGGTGTAGATCCAAATCTGAAACTAGTGAGGAAGTTATAGTGCATCCTCACCTTTGAGTTTGATCTGATAACTGATTAAGACTTTATTAGTCTGATATTCTTTGGGTCAGAATATTTCTCACAAGGAAAAATGTATATTGAATATATGATATATGATGAACCCAACATTAGGGGTCTTTCTAATTATTTTTCTTACAAACATGAGATAACATTGCATTGTGTGTATAGAATTTTGACATTACCATATAGCTTTCACTGGCCAATAAAATATTATTGGAAGTCACAAAGCATTTTATACACCCATATACATTATGATTCGTGTGCAAATGAAATTATCTGTTAATGATAATTTCCTTGAACTGTCATTGCTAGATCTGAGGGAATGCACTTTATCAAGGCATTAAGTATATACTGTCAAATGACTCTCCATAAAGAGCATATTAATATAATACCATAAACAATACATGACAGTTGCATTTACTGCATTATCTCTAATACCTCACTTTTTGTGGAATTGTGTATGTATACATATCAATAAGCAACACCATGATCTATTATTTTTCTTAAATATTCATTTGTTTTTTCTGAAGTAAAAGTTTTTATATAATTTGGTCCAATCGTATTGATTCTCTTCCGTGAATTGCTATTTCCTGGCTCTTTCTATTTTTCCTGTTGTAATAGTATGGTTAAGAACATAGACTTTTATTATGATGTGAGGCAAATGTTATATTCCCGTCTCTGTACTGTAACAGATTGTGTGGCCTTGGGTATTTTACTGAAAATTTCTGTAAACCTCAGATCATAGTCACTCAGAGACCTAAGATGACAGATGTTCAATCTTAATACATGATTCAGAGTTCAAAAGCAGGGAAAGGGAAAATGGTGAATTGTACACTGGCTTTTAAAGCTTCCACCTGGATGTATTATTCATCACTTTGATTCACATTATATAGATCAAATCTAGTGAGATGGCCACACGGTCTTTCAAAGGGGAATAAGAATATAGAATCATATCATGTATCAGGATTGTTTCTGAACAGCCGCACAACTACCACAACCTGCCTTTGTAATGTTCATTCATGCTATCAGGTTCAAATTCCAGGGTTTCTGGGTGATGTGCTTATAGATGTGCTATATTCTCTCTCTCACACATACACAGTCTCTCTCCCTTTCTCAATGTAACTTTAGTTCAGCATATCAGGTTTTAATGAAACACACATATTCTATTTACTTTAAAGATTTATATAACTAAAAGGTGCCACAAAATGAGTTGGATCTTTCCTCTGAAATACATTAGTCCATTCAGAGTTTTTCATAATTATTGTGAAGGCCTTGGTCTAATCCTTCTGTAAGATGTGTTCTCAATCAGTTTTTATAGCTCAAAAGCCTATCTATCTATCTATCTACTTATTTACATATTTTCATGACTGTGCTTGAGAAGCAAATACCTCTTCCATCCTGGCAACTGACTTTTCTTTCATACCTACATGATGTCTTAATTATAAGGTAATCTGAGTACAGGGCATATGGAATTCCTGTGGTATCTTTGCAATATTCAGAAAATGGAAATATGTTTTAAATCAAACTGTTATTTGAAAAAGTATATATATTTAGACTATATAGAAATTACATTCTTGAATTCAGAAGTACGAAATGAAACCTCATTTTTCTGTTAGTGTATTCAACCTGTCTGTAAGATCTTATTTCTGTTGATGTTAGGGTAAAATATTAGACTTTCAAAATAACTTAGAGTATTCTTAATTATTATTTATTTCATGTAACTTGAATCGGTTCAAGTTTTTACCCTTCTCCTCTTCTTTTTTCTCTTTAGATAGCTCTGGACACCTGGAAACTTACTTGTCATAGTGATAGTGGGGTTTGAACTCTGGCTGATGTGAGAACGTCTAGGATCTCATGGGCTTTTACCAATAAGACATCCAGTTCTGGGTTTGTTCAATTCTCCGGTCCTCTTTGTTACTGTGATATGGCTCCTAAACTCCTTTACAAATTTTTAGTTATATGCCCTATATTCAGGTCAGTTTTATCTGATACACAGTCACATTTCTTACATTTTTATATTCGTATCCTTTCCTTTTTTAAAAAGTGTTTATTTGAGAAAGCACATTTGAGTGAAGGAAAGGGAATAGAGAGAGGAGAGAAAGAGAGAATCCCAAGTAGGCTCCCTGCTATCAGCACAGAGCCCAAAGTGGGGCCTGATCCCATGAGCCTGAGATCATGACCTGAGACGAAATCAAGAGTTGGATGCTTAACCGACTGAGCCACCCAGGCACACCTGTATCCTTGTATTTTCAACTCAGGCCTTTATACTGAAAGTGACTCTCCACATCCTCTCCAGCACTTACATTTTGTCTTTTTGATAAAAGCCATTTTAACAGACACAAAGTGTGGTTTTATTTGAATTTTTCTAATAATTAGTGATGCTGAACATTTTTTTTCAAAACATAAAACCTTTTATTAAGAAGATTTCATGAACACTGTGTTAGAGAAATTGCAAGGTACTTAGACACAGTTAAATGGAAGCAGAACTGGGTCCCAGCAATTGTTATGTAATTTGAGTGGCATTTGGAAAAAAATTACTTGTGCCATTATATTTTTCCCTTATACATATATGGGGACGTATACAGAGAGGCGTTTCCCCCTTTTCAACTGGAGAGGAGTTTGGGGAATTAGTCATCATGAATGTTAGGGAAAACTCCTCATACTATTTAATATTTTGGTCCTAATACTTTTGATGGGATGATTAAATGCCAACTATTGTTCATCTCTTCTTCCTCACTTAGGGAGTGTCAGTCTGACTGATGCTGAACATTTTTTAATGTGCCTGTTGCCATCTGTATGTCATTTTCTTTGTAAAAATATCTATGCAGATTCTCTGCCCACTTTTTTCATTGTTTTTTTTTTCTTTTGCTATTGAGATGCTTCTTTATATATTTCAGATATTAACTCTTTGTTGGATATATGATTTATAAATATTTTCTCCCATTCAGTAGGTTGCCTTTTCATTTTGTTTCTAATTTCCTATGCTGTGCAGAAGCTTTTTAGTTTGATGTGATTTCATTTGTTTGTTTTTGTTTTCTTTGTTTTTGGAATCACATCCAAATATCCAACATGAAGATTCTTGTCAAGAACCTCACTACCTATGTTTTCTTCTAGAAGTTTTATGACTTCAGGTTTTACGTTCAAATGTTTAATTCCTTTTGAATTAATTTTTGTGTATGGTGTAAGACAGTGTGATTCATTTTTTTTATGTGTCTATCCAATTTTCTGAGCACTGTTTATTGAAGACACTGTCCTTTCCTCATTGTAGATTCTTGGCTCCTCTGTCATAAATTAATTGACCATATATGTATGAGTTTATTTCTGGGCTCTCTAGTCTGTTCCATTGATCTATGTGTCCATTTTTATGCCAGTACCATGATGATTTGATTACTAAATGTTTAAATTATAACTCTGCAGTACAATTTCAAATCAGACAGCATGATAACTCCAACTTTGTTCTTTCTCATGATTGCTCTGGCTATTCAGGGCATTTTTGTGATTCCATATAAATTAAGAAAATATTTGTTCTACTTCTGTGAAAAATGTCACTGGGATCTTGATAAGGATCGCACTGAAACTGTTAAATAGAATGGCTGTGATCAACAAGACAAGAAACAAGTTTTTGCATAGGATGTGAAGAAAAAGAAACCCCTGTGCACTATGGGTAGGAATATAAATTGGTGTGTCCATTATGGAAAACAATATGGAGTTTCCTCAAAAATATTAAAAACACAAAAATAGAATTACCATGTAATCTAGCTATTCCATTTATGTTTATCCAAAGAAAATAAAAACATTATTTTGAAAAGATGTATGCATCCCTATGTTCACTGTGGAATTATTTATAACAGCCAAAATACAGAAACAATGTAGGTATCTATTAATGGATGAATGGATAAAGAAAATATACATACATACACCCCCACACCCCCCCACAGGAACACTATACAGCCATACAAAAGAAACAAATTGTCATTCCTCACAGCATGGGTGGATCCTGAGGGTATTAAGCTAAGTAAAATAAGTCAGACATAGACAATATAGTTTCATTCTTATGTGGGGTCTACAAAAACAAAGCAAATGAACAAATCAAACAAAACCAATCTCAGAGATACAGAATGCACACTGGTGATTATCCAAAGTCAAGAGGGTAGGAGGGTGGTGAACAGCGTTAAGAGGGTCAAGAGCCACAAACTTCCACTTATAAATAAGTCATGCAATGAAATGGGCGAAGGCACAAATTATATGGTAATGGATGGTAACGAGACTTATTGCGGTGATCAGTTTGTAGTGTACATACAACTCAAATTTATAAATTGTATATCTGAATCTCATACAATGTTATATAACAATTTTACCTCAGCAATATTTAAAAATATTCCTCTTATAAATATCATATAATTATATTTCCTTTTATATCAAATTCGACAACTACTGCCTTATAATCAAACATCTTAATCCATTATATTTAATGCAATTATTGATCTTTTGCCTTTTTATTCTTTACATCTTGTATGGTTTATTCATCCTTTCATTTTGCTTTTGTTATAAACACACACACACACACACACATATATAAACATGTATATAAACATACACAAATCTAGTGTTTGTGGGGGTTTTTTAGCCATTTTTCCTTTTGGCATCATTGCCCTATACCCTGTGGATATCTTTTAGCATCTCTATGGCAGTGTGTGCTGAAGAATAATTCTCTCAGCTAGTGTTTGAAAATGTTTTTGCCTTATTTTCAAAGGACAGTTTTGTGAAATATCAAATCCTAGCCAGACTCTTTGGCTCCTTCATTGCCTCAATAGTTTCTTTAATTAAAAATTGTGACCATTTTTATTGTTTCTCACAAATAATGGCTTTCTTTTGCTTGGCTACTTAACATTCTTAACATTTTTGACTATAAAATGTCTAAATATTGCTTCCTTAGTATTTAGCCTGATTGAGGTTGAATTCATGAAACCTTCCTGAATCTGTGAGTTAATATTTTAGCTAAAACGGACAAATGTTCAATGAGCAGTATATTAAACATCTTTTTATATTCTCTTCTTCCTTTATCTTTGGGACTTGAATTACACAGTTAGACTGTTTGGTATTGTCCTACATTTCTTTGAGGTTATGATATTTTATTCACATTTTGTTTTTTTCTGTGTATTTTAGTTTATATCATATGTATTGTCTTTTTAAAGTTCACCTATTTTCCTTCTGCAATGTGTCTTTGTTTATAAGTGCCATGCATAAAATACTTTATTTCAGAAATTACATTTATTATTATTATTTTTTTTACAAATAGTTTATTGTCAAATTGGTTTCCATATAACACCCAGTGCTCATCCCCACAAGTGCCCTCCTCCATGCCCATCCCTCCTCCTCCCCTCCACATCCATCAGTCCTCAGTTTTTGTCAGCATTCAAGAGTCTCTCATGGTTTGCCTCTCTCCCTTTCCCCCACCATTTCCCCCCTTCTTCTCCCCCTTGTTCCTCAGTTAAGGTCCTCCTAATCCTC
This sequence comes from Hyaena hyaena, assembly GCF_003009895.1. Taxonomy (NCBI): domain Eukaryota; kingdom Metazoa; phylum Chordata; class Mammalia; order Carnivora; family Hyaenidae; genus Hyaena; species Hyaena hyaena. Next base: position 55,513 of record NW_024081517.1, read on the forward strand.
CTATAAGTGCAAACATATGATATTTGTCCTTCTCTGCCTGACTTACAGAAATTACATTTTTATTTCTAGAGTTTCTTTTTGTTAGAGCTTTTTTGTACATTTTCCCTGAAATTTGCCATATCTTTACCAGTAACATACAATCATCCCACAATAATCTTTAGCAAATCCATCAATTTCTGTACAGATATTGTCTACTAATTCCAAAATATGATTTATCTATGATTCTACCTCAATAAATAGTTTTATCTGTTTATTATTACCACATTTTCCATCTCATTTCCATTAATTTTTTTTTACTGTAAATTGGACATTGTTGATCAAAGAATGTTGAAATTTTTCCAGCCAGGCAGTCATTTTATAAATGGATCACCTTACTTCACTAAATCCTTATTTTTAGTCTTTGTTAGGACAAATGTTTTGGTATTTTCCTTAAAACTCATGCTCAGATCTCATTTCTGAAATATGGTTAATATTCCTAAGGCCTGTCATATATTTTAACAGAATGCCCAATGTATCCAACCTAGCAGAACTTGATACTAACCTTGTATCCAATATAGTATGTGGTGGCTGAAATTTTCCATTTATTATTTATTTATTTATTTACTTACTTACTTATTGTTTGTTTGTTTTGCCTTACAAGTGTTTTCTCTTAGGTTTCTTGGACTCATAAGCTTCACAGGAGCAGTTCAGTGGTCAACCAAGTATAGATTCAGATGAGGTTTTCCTTCATAGGAACACTGGTTCCTAGAACTCTGAGCCCATAAGACTTCCATCTACTACTTGAGCTATGTTCCCATTGTGTTTCACTGTCTTGGGTCTGCCCTCAATGGAAAAAAAGTCAATCAAATTTAGATCTCATATGACATTTTCCCCTTCTTTCAAAGGCTGTGTCTTAGGTTTCTTCCTGCTTTTCATCAACTTATACTGCCTTCAGGTAGCATTTTTTGAAAAAAAGAGTACAAGTTTAACATTCTCATAAAAATGTTTAGTCTAAGTTACTCTTCCAATACAAGTATTTTTTTAAATATAGTATAAATGTTAATATCAAAATAGTAAGACAAAATAATAAAATCTCACATATCCATAATCAAGTTTTAGTAACTACCAATCTTTTGGATAATCTTGTTTCAACTATTCCTCTACCTACCATATACATATACATATTTTTATTTTTATTTTTCTAGATCTTCTTATACAGAAAATGTCAGAAATCATGTCATTTAACCTGAACTATTTAACATATATTTGTGAATAATAGACAATTTTTTCTTAAGGAAGACATGTAATAATAATAGAATTTTAAATTAATGTTTATTTTTGAGAGAAAGAGAGAGCGTGAGTGGGGAAGGGACAGAGAGAGAGAGGAAGACATAATCTGAAGCAGGCTCCAGGCTCCAAGTTGTCACCACAGAGGTCAACACAGGGTTTGAACTCACGAACCATGAGATCATGACCTGAGCCAAAATCAGATGCTTAACGGAAGGCAATCAGTTGCCCCACCATATAATTATAATATCTAAAACTTATTTTAACATCATAAAACATTCAGTTCACGTTGACATTTGCTGAAATATCTCAGTAATTTTTGAGTTTATTTGAATCATAATCTAAAAAGATCAAATTTGCATTAATTTGGTCAATATGTCTTTTAAGTCATTTTTAATCTATCCATTATTAACCTTTTCCCTTTTAGATATATAATAATATGATTATTGAATAAACCATGTAAATTGTGTTGTAGCTTTCAGTTTTGAAAGATAACTATCAAATATCAGAGACAATCTGAGCATCAAAATGCTCTTAATTTGTTAAAAGCCAGGCTTCCAAAAGACAGCAATAACTTGCAATTTTTATGGTTTCCTTTTTAAATCAAGAGCAAGATCTGGAAAACATAATGTACAAAGTTTTTACGCTAGATGATAATGTATAAGACAGTAACTGGTGACATAGATCTTAGTTTGAGGAAATAAAATGAAACTCAGGAAGAGAAAACCCTAATGTAAGTATTATATGTTTTAAAAGAATGAATAACTTATCTGTATATTATACCCAGGATTCGAACCAGAAAATCCATAAACCTATTCAGTATTTCATAAAAATATGTAGCATAGCTTATGGATTTGAAGAAAATGTTTGGATTAATTAACAGAAGAAAATTATAGAGATTGTCACTATATTAGAGAAGATTTTCCAAAAATTTCCCTTAACTATCCCAGCACCCATTTAATCAAAATGACTAAAAGCATGATATTGGATACAAAAAGCACAGGATTAAGATAAGAAATAAGCAAGGTATTCAGACTTCATGAAGAGGGGCCATGACAGGTGTTTGCTGATATCTGTCACAAGAACTGATAAACTCAACTCAAAATATTATTTGAACAAGATGTACTGCAGGGATGCTCAGGAGGACAGAGGATGATAGTGGATAAGGTTCTATTTCCCCAAAGGCAGAACAATATGTGACTAACTGCCATTCTGGAACTTTAAAGTCTACGAATACAAAAGGAAGTGGGTGCAATCCTACAACAATGACTGGCAACCCTAAAACATAGAGAAATTAACTAACTGGCTGTCCCAGAACTCCAAAATCACTGGAAACAGTATATCCAAAGCCAAATGAATTTCAATTATGATGAAATAAAAGAGTTACCTAATGGAACGTGTAACTTTGTAATTGACAATAAAGCTCCAAACATACGATTAATATTATCAGAAAATAAGTCCTGGTTTGATATGTCTAAAACTAACCATATTTAATGCCTGGGAAGTTTAATGTTAAATAATTAGGTGGCACCTAAGCTTTCTAAATTCATACATACATTTTCCGCAAGAGACTGAAATGAAAGATCTTTAATTGAAATAAACCAAATATCTGATATAATTCTGATGTAATTATGGTTGAAGAACTGAAATCTTGGAAGCAACTATACTATTTTCCAGAAAAAGGGAAACCATTTCTGTACTTACCCATAAATCTCTAGGGCTCAAATAAGAAGACGTCCTTAGGAAATGTAAAATGTCTATACGTAGTTTCCCATTTTTCTTCTATATTCTCTTCGAATCAACCTGCTAACAAATAAGTTAATAGCAGCTGAAGGCAAATTATAAACACACTAACCTCTTCTAAATGCATCTATATATTAATTATTAATGACTATACATAATAAGCATGACCATGGGTGACACATCTCCTGCTCTATAACAATTCATTGCAAGCTTTGCATTTTGTTCTTCTGAATGATGTGAACATTCATTACAATATCATTTACTGAAATTCTGGAGTATTGTTTCACTACCTCTCTATCTTTCTCTCTCTCTCTTTCTCTTTTCCAGTTGATCTCCTCTAGATGTGTGTAGTCAAGGGAATAAAAATTCTAAGAGAGACACTTAAAATGTGGCTTTGAGGTCAATGCTCTGACTAAAACTGTCTTCCTTGATTACAATCTAAAAACCAAATACAGAATATATTTCCAGCTACAGGCTCCATAGCTTTATCTTAGGGGATTCTGAATCTGGTTTTTATCATCAATGAAGATCACTTCTGTGAAGATGGGGAAAACTTTGATATTCGTTTTATGTTTCTTTCTTAAAAAGTTTCTTCAACTTCTTCAAGTAAGTTTAGTGACTCCTGAGTAAGAGAAAACCATTCTTTATGCTAACGATGTCTCTCTGGATTCTGATAAATGTAGACATATTTAAATTTAAGATTGATATGTAATTTTGTGTTGGACTGGTTATCCACTGTTAGATAAACGGTTCTGCTGACTATGTATAATTTAACTCCACTACAAAATCTGTGGGATACCAAAATAATGAATTTTTTTTAAATTATAATTGGAATGTGTTAAATTATGTTCTCAATTCTCAGAACAATGATTGTCATATGAACAGATTTATGCAGTGCCATTTTCTGTTTCATTATAGTCTTTGTCATAAGAAGGATGTGGTAGAATTTTAATGTCTCATACATTCTGTCAATTACAGGATTCTACTATACAGCTTTGACCTTTTCAATGTTCTGTGATTTGATTGGCTGCTCAATGCATTTTCCCCTTGCTTGCTGTCCCACTAACCTGTAGGGAAGATATAGAATGGGGAGCCAATTAAAGTGCAGAATATTGAAAAGGTCAAAACAGTACAATATGTTATCTGTACTCAGACTACATCAGAAACTAACCAGATGTTGTAGTTGTTCTAGGAGAAGGATGGTTGTAAGGGGGGAAAAAGAGCAAAAAAAAAAAAAAAAACAAAAAACACATTTCAGTCGACAAATTACAAAAGCCGTATTTTTTTCTGAATATCTGTTCTTTTCAAAATTAAGAAGAGAAAGGCCATTTCAAAAGTGAATAAAAAGTATAGTTTTTAACAGTTAAATCAGTTTCTTTGGAAAATGTTAAAGTATTTGTGCCTAAACACCGGAATAGATGCAAAGAAAACATCCCTTCCTAGCACTCCTGGCCTTTTTTATTTTTTAATACTTCGTAATTTTTAATTTGTTCTGATATTTCATTGGTTTAAACTATCATGGTTATAAATCCTTATTAAAGAAAATATAACTAATACTACAGGATCAACCACATATTTTAAAAATTTAGTCATCTTCCTTTCTCAGAGCTTTTCCACTTCCAGAAAATTAATTTCTAACCTTTAAGAGGATATGTAATTACCTATTATTGTGATGCAAACTCTTACTGTCATTTTGTTATATCATGACAGCATTGCATTTCATGTCCATTTTTGTTACTCAGCTCATGATTTCAATTATATTCATTCAGTGTCCCCAAGAAATAAACTGATTTCAAGCTGCTAATTATGACCTGGGCTTATATATGTCATAACAAAAACAACTAGTATCAGCCAGAAATTCTATTTCCCCCTCCAGATTTTACTGTGACTGTTTACCATCCTTATTCTACTTTTATGTCTCTTTTTAGTCAATTTGCTTAGACTGTTTAAGTAAGTACTACTCAGTAGAATTTTATATTACACAGAGATGCAATTATTTCATAGTGCTTTAGATGTTAACCTAATAACACCTGGTGTTGAACAAGTTCGACCACAATTTGACAGCAATGGCCTTATGCAGATATAAACTGAATATCTGTTCCAGCCAGATAAGCATTCAGAGAGAAACATTAATCTCATAAGCTTTTAGTTTCTTCTATCCTCTTTTGTGGTTACCTTTTAAACTGCTTAGAACTCAAATATTTACAATATATAGACATAGCCTTCTATTTAATGAGTCTCTTCCTTGATCCTACTCTATCTACGCTTTTCTTATTTTTACTTATCTATCATACAATGAAGGGTATTATCATTCCAGTACCACATTTTCACCATGTCAGAAAACTGATTTAAGGATAAATATTTCATTGTTGACTCTCAGAGACAATAAAAATCAGGTCCTATATTCAGAGCAAGGGAAGATAATCAAATTATTAACTTTTTTATTTTGTAATATTTATTCATTTTTCACAGAGAGAGGGAGAGACAGAGTGTGAGTGAGGGAGGGGCAGAGAGAGATGAAGACACAGAATCCAAAGCAGGCTCCAAGGACTCAGAACCCCATGTGGGGCTCAAACTCACAAACTGCAAGATCATGACCCAAGCCAAAGTCAGATGCTTAACTGACTGAGACATTCAGGTGTCCCACAAATTATTAACTTTTAAACAGCAGAGTTTGGATTAAATTTCTCTGTATGCATTTGTATTTCAAAGGAGGAAGGGTAAGGATTCAGCAGGAGGATAGAATACTAATCAATCAAAACTGTATGTTTTACTGCCAGCTACATTGGTAAGATATTACCAGATGTGAAATACTGTGTTTCAAGACAACATTGGAAAATGTAGTTAAGAGGGAAAACATCAGTGGAATTACATTGTGAATTGAATACTGGAGGAATGGTAGATATAACAAGAGAGAGAAAAAATGGATTATGTACAGAAACTAAAACATGTAATGGTGAGATATAGCAAGGACAATAATTACAGCAATAATAAAGGGTAGTAGGGAGTAGTTGGGGGAATGGCACAGACAAAGCAATTTGGTGCTAGATTCAAGTGCCAAAACAGAAAGCTTGGCATCCATTATACAATTAAGAGGGATCAGGAACATGATATAATTGCCAGTGTGTAACATTTATCATGAGGTTAGTTTGGTCACATAGGTATGAAGTAAATTGTATTTCCCCTAGTCTCACAAAGGTAAGATTGAAGAGGCATTAAACTACAATAATAATGAAAAAAAAAAGTGGATATTGAGAATTGAAATAATATGTAATTTGAAGAAGAGTAAAACTGGATCATAAGAATAGATGACCAACAAAATATGGCGGTAATGACATAAATTGGAATGGAAGGGTAAAAGTAAAACTTTATTCAAAATTGTTTGATGTGTTAACAATTCTTGGCACTCTAGTATTGAGAACTATTTGGCAAAATCTACTTCATCATTCATTCATTCAGAAAATAAGTAGCTGAAGCCCTTCTAGGTGCTAAGCAATGGTACACAGTTGACTGGCCAATGGAGAGATCAGGGCAAACATCAGAGAAAATGCATTATGACCTCTGTCTCTAGTTTCCTGAGAAACTTCCAGTTCTTGTGAATTTACTTTATTCTATTGGGGGAAAATGACATCAAACAACCACAGAGGGGAAATATATATAATGCCAACAAAAGGCAGTATAAAGAAGACAAATGAGAACAAAGGGTAGATTGGTGGGGGGGGGAGGAATATTATTTTAGATTAAGTGATCATGAAAAAGTTCTCCACAGCACTGCTATTCTAACAGACATGAGAAATGTTGCACATCTGTAACACAAAGATAGGAGCAAGAGGCTCCAGGGAAAGAGAAAAGCAAAGAGAATGTCCTTGAGCCAGAAGGAGTTTGGTGTGATAAAGAAACAGCAAGAGTCTACAAGATGAGCATTAAAAAGGATTGAACATTATGGAGAAGAAAATAATGAAATTATTTCATCTGTGACAAAATAAGGAATATAAATTGTGACATACCAAAATACAAGTGTCAAATCACTCCTAAGATATTTTTGTACCATTATAAATTCCATAAACATTGCCTTACCAACATTTTCCTTAGTGGGAATATGTTGTTTTGGTTCTTCTAAAAGTTTTTAGGTACTTAATATTCTTCTTAGTTTGTTGAAACTAGAAATGAATGTTTGTCAGTGATCTGGGAAAGTCTAATTCTTGACCTTCTACATTCCTTTTTTTTTTTTTAATGTTTTATTTATTTCTAGGAGAGAGAGAGAGAGACAGCGTGAGCAGGGGAGGGTCAGAGAGAGAGGGAGTCACAGACTGAAACAGGCTCCAGGCTCCGAGCTGGCAGTCAGCACAGAGCCCGACGCGGGGCTCGAACCCACAAACGCGAGATCATGACCTAAGTGAAAGTCGGTTGCTTAACCGACTAAGCCACCCAGATGCCCCTTGACCTTCTACATTCCTGATGGAATAGGAAAGGTACAGCTCTTTCCTCTGAAATTTTAGAGAGCTTGGTACCATTTACGGCATTCACCACAAAGGTGGTATAGTGTGGTAGTAAATAATTATTTGGGATTCAGAATTAAAGAACTTGGTTTCATATCTTGGAAATCTTATTTATTAGTTCCATGACTTTGGTTAAAATACTTAATCTGAAGTCTCAGTTTCTGAAACCGACTTAAGGAGCTGTTGTCAAATTTGTCCATTACACAAATAAATATAGATGTTTGGTTATGTGGTTCTTTTTTAATGAGTTATTTGTGGTATTTATGAGTTATTCCTTCAATTTTATTTATATGAAATGGCTCTTGAGAAACTTTTTTGGCAAGTATATTAATTTTATAGGACTAATATAAAATATATATTTGCACTACTTTTTCTGTGGTTATTAGGGTAGATTAACTGAAAGACGAGCTACATCTCTTTCCTTTAGAGTTTTTATTTAAGTTACAGTTAGGTAAGATACTTACTTAACCACTCATGCTACTAGGAGTGCTACTCATGCTACAATGAAAGCATTAACTGAGTTTTGGTTTGCTTTGTATTTTGTTTGTTTTGGTTGTTTTTCACCTAATTGCAATTTCAACATCAGATTTATGTTGTTAAACATTCTTAGCAACAGTTTAAGAAAGTAAGAACACTATATAGAAGAGACCTAAGACAACAAAGAACATAGAAGAAAGGAGTTTTTGGCAACAGGACTTTAAAATGGGAGTTAGGAAAGCAACGGGGTTACGTAGATTGTGAAAAGGAACAGAGTAAATAGTAGATATCATTTATACATATCATATTTGCATTTCTGTAATTCAGCTCTAATTGTTCCTTTGTCATTGTGGATGCCTCTGGTTTATTAGTGGAAGCATAAAAAATAATATCTTCTAGAGGGACTGGGTATTGTATTACAAGAAGGCTTCCTCAGTGGAAATGTAGAAATGTTCTAGAATCAAAGTTGAAAATACTACATGTGTCGATGAGAACTGAAACACTTAAAATAGAAATTAATTGAGGGGCACCTTCTTGGCTCAATAGGTTAAGCGTCTGACTCTGCTTCCGTTCATGATCTCATGGTTTGTGAGTTTCATCACAACATCAGGCTCCTCACTGACAGCTCAGAGCCTGCTTTGAATTCTGTGTCCTTTCTCTCTGACCCTCCCCTGCTCACACTCTGTTTCTCCCTGTCTCACAAAAAATAAATAAACATTACTTTTATTTAAAAGGAGTATTTTTTTAAAAAATGACAACAGAAATTCATAGAATTAAAGAAAGAAAATCACCAGTTTAGTAGAGTCTACCTCTTTGTATAGTAAGAAAAAAAAAAAAAGATGAAAAGAAGAAAAGAAAACAAAAAGACATTCGATACATCTTTCTGAAAGTTTGAAGTACCAAAAAATCCCATACATTACAAGAATTTCCAATGATTAGGAGAAAGTCAGCCAGTAAAGAAATGAGTATTAGGATAGCAATGCTAAGAATATCAGAATGCATAAAGGCAAAGAAGCAATGTCTTCCAATAAAAAAAAAATAGAATGTTCTACCCACAATTAAATGTGAAAGATATGGAAATATTTTCAGATACTTGGTATGTGACAGTATATGGAAGTAATAATTTATGAACTTTCCTTTTCTATACTCCCACTTTTTTATACTTCCACTAATAAACCAGAGGCATCCACAATGACAAAGGAACAATTAGAGCTGAAGTACAGAAATGCAAATATGATATGTATAAATGATATCTCAAGGTTGTTTTAATTAACATAATTTTTATTACAAAACACTTGAGTATGTCTTCTTATAACTTATATTCAGCTGAATCCCCCACTTTTCTATTCAGAATACTTTTCACAAATAAAAATTAGGAAAATTTGTACAAACGCTAGTTTATTCTAGGTATTAATCCCTTTCTGTTATTGAACATAAAAATCACCATTACTGAAAATATATTTCTGTATGCATTCTTCTAACAATTTCAACACTACTGTTATAACCTTTATATCTTTAATCACATGGACTTTACCTTTGTATACTACACTGAAGAGGTATTCAACTATAATTTTTAATATATGCTGAGCCAATTTTTCTAATATCCCAATCTTTTATTTATGTGGTGTCAATTTTGTTATCATGTTCCTATATGAAACTTTAGTTTGTTTCTTTTTTATGACCATGGTTTTGAAATATGCCTAAATATTTGACATATTAAGTCTTTCTGTACCACACATAGTCTTTGCTGTTGTTTTACAGATTTCATTACCAATTCAGCTATTTTCAAAGTTAATTTTAGAATTTATTTGTCAAACTCCTCAAAAAATACACCCAAAAATTTATTGAATTCCATTGATTTATGGTTTAATGTGAAAATTCATAATGTTACATTATTTCTGTTGATACCTGTGACATAATTTTATTAGTGTGTGTGTTATTTTAAAATGTTTAATGTGTGGTAAATATTTGATGTCTTATTTTGGGTAATATTCAGCAGTTTCTATATACATTAAATAAAGTAGGGTATGATTTTATATTCTTTGTAAATATAAGATACATTTTTTCTAGTGATGCCTAAACAGATTAATGTAACTGGTAATTTCTGTCAAAATCCTAGAGCACAGAATATGCAGTTAATTAGAATAATATGCTTCACATTATATAGGCCCATAAAGCAATCTATTGACAGAATTAATAAGGAAAGGTAGGTAGCTTCAAGAATTTAATAATTTATTAAATTGCTAATAACAGTTACTTTGTCATACCTTTCCAAACATATCATAATAATCAGTGAAAAACCTGATAAAATACAAGCATTTTTTTTTCTACAGTGTAATTTTTGCAACAAATAATATCTAGTTTCCACAAATCTATGTCAATGCTGAATTTGGTGACAAGGATTAGGCATTTATTTTGTCTTTTCTGGAACAGTTTTATCAGTGAGTTTATTTTTTTATAAGTTTATTTACTTATTTTAAGAGAGAGAGAGACAGAGAGAGAAAGAAAGAGAGAGGGAGAGGAGGAGGAGGAACAGAGAGTGAGGGAGAGAATCCCAAGCAGGCTCCATACTCAAAGTGCAGATTTAGAGCTAAAACTCAAAAGCCCTGAGTTCATGGCCTGAGCAAATACCAAGAGTCAAACTCTTAACCAAATGGCCATCTAGTCTAAGTGACTTTACTTTTTTCTTTAAAACAAATTGATAGAATGATAGTCTCACTGGAATAAAATGCCACAATTACCTCAGAGATAATCATTGGCCAAAACAAAACAAACAAAAAACAAACGGAAAAGCATCCAGATGTTGCCTCACAGATTTTTTTTAATAGTTATAATCCAGACAGTTTAAAACAACTGCTCCTTCTCTTATTGCATTAACTTCTACAGGAACAATGCTATTATTCATTATACTGAGCTAAATGAACTATGACTACACGTTAATACAATTTAATTGTAAAGTATTCGGAAGAGGAATCTAACACATGTTTTGAACTCCCTCTGAGGTTGCCTCTCACTATAGTAGACAACTTGGAGCTACAGAGCATGGGATTGATATGTTTCCATTTTATGGAAAGCAATTAACTACTTGAAATGGCTACAATCATGTCTGTTTTTTAGCTATCAATTTCTTTGATCACGTATTTTCTTCTGAACTTGCTCTTTGTATCTTTTTTTTTTTTAATTTTCTTCTCTCTCTCTCTTTCCTTCCTTCCTTCCTTCTTTCTTTCCTTCTCTCTCTCTCTCTCTCTCTCTCCTAAGTGACAATATATTTGCTCCATCATGTATTCTTTACCTTCGGCTCATGTTAAATGTGGGCAATACAATGCAAACCATATGTTTGCTCTTTTATGATGCTTGGCTTTTTTTGTACCTATCCAATACCTGTTTGTCTCCACAGCTAAGGTATAATTTGAAGGAAAGTTGTGCATTTAAGCCATTTTCTGTAATATGTTAAGGAGAGTAAAGCTGGGCTAAAATAGCCTTTGTGAAGGGACTTAGCTTTGCTTTCTTATCTGAGGCTATATTGAATGTTTTGTTCAAAGGTTTGCTCTCTGGATTGGACATTGAGCCACATTCTGATGGAGTGATGCACCTTGGATGAAGCTCATCCCCTGATTCTATATGAGGCATTGAAGTTTTTTGTTTTTGTTTTTGTTTTTTTTGATCAGAGTGAGCTATCGCTATTTGTCTACTGTTCCCATCTCACGACTCACATATGTTTACCTCAAAGCTATATGGCTCCCCTCAAATGAAAAAAACAAAAACGGAAACAAAAAGCTCATCTCTCTACTCTTCAAATTTGGAGTTATCACTAAGCATTTTCAATACTGTCCACTCAAAATAGTTGTCATTGTCTTAGTGTTCTCCAACTATGACAGTTCTTCAGTCATTCCTGGTCTTTCATGACTAAAGAGTATTGAACAGTTATTTTGCAGAATTTTTCTATGTATGTTTGTTTGGTGTTTTACATTATTAGCATGAGGTTATATAATTTGGAGAAAACATCACGGAGTTGATATGCCCTCGCTGTATAAAATCAAGAGGTACATAGTATCACCATGATTTATTATTGGTAATGTTAATCTTGGTCACTTGATTAAACTGGTGTTTATCAGGTTTCTCCATGGCAAAATTTCTTATTTTTCCTTTTATAATTATTAAATATGTTGGGAGAGTTTGAAACTATGTAAGTATTTTTATTCTGCTTAAACTTTCATCCACTAATTTTAACATCCATTGGTGGACATTATCTGTGTCAATGATTACTCTTGTGTTTTTATAATGATTTCCTAATTCTCTATTGCTTTTACATCATTAATTGGAATGCTTCTATAAGGAAATGTTATTTTCTTTCATTTGTTTACTATTTATAGCAGTATGGGCACATGGATATTTCTTATGATTTTTGGGTTATAGTTCAATACTACTAATTTTTTTTTTTTTTTTTTTTTTTGGTGGCTAATAGCCAATGGGTGGTCTTTCAGACCTGAGGCTGCTTTTCTTGATTGCCTAATCTCTTATGAATGTATTCTTTCTTGCTGTTTTATATGCCCTACAATGTATTTTCTGAAATCCAGTCATTTTGTATAGAATAGCAGAAATTGAGATCATTTTTGTTTTGTTTTGTTTTGTTGTTGTTTTTATTCTGGGAAATGGAAATGCTTTTTTAGGCATTAGGGGATGGAGATGTTTAAGTGAAATCCACTTAGGGATTGGTCTGGGTTTAAATTTGCTGTTGTCATTGTTACAGGAATCTTTTTTTAGGGTATGAATTGGTTTATCAAAGCAATGAGTATTTGCTTCTGATTTTTGTATTGTACTTGTATCTGATTTTTTATTTTATATTGTATTGTGTCTCTTTGATTGCTCTGTTGTTTTTGTAGTTTTCTACTGTTACTTGTTATAAAAAGCATGTTATCTTGGTAGTCAGTGGTAGAGGGGAGGGTGCTTTTTCTGTTGCTCTGATTAATCCTGAATCTTAGATATGCGTGTGTCTCAGGTCTTAGGAGTATGGCATTTTTGCTTCTCCTTTCCCTTCCCCAACTATAATTTGGGGCAAACATATTATCTTACACTTCCCCAGAAGTAAGATTTACTTTTTTCTTCCCTTTCCTTTATTCTGATGGAAGAAATTTTTACAAATGCACTGAGAAGAGCAGTACTCATTACACTATTTAATACTCTTATTTGGGAGTAAATATAAGATTGGGTAGAACTTCTTGCACCTTCTATAGGACTACTATTCCTCTCCTCTAGATACTTATATCTTAAGGAATGCTTATTTTTTAAAACATTTTTTAATGTTTCTTTTATTTTTGAGAAAGACAGAGTGTGAGTGGGTAAGGGGCAGAGGGAGAGAGGGAGGCCTAGAATCTGAAACAGGCTCCAGGCTCTGAGCTATAAACATAGAGCCCAGCGTGGGGCTCAAACTCATGAAGCATGAGATCATGACCTGAGCCAAAGTACACTCTTTTTTTTTTTTTTAATATTTTTATTTATTTCTAGGAGAGAGAGAGAGACAGCGTGAACAGGGGAGGGTGAGAGAGAGAGGGAGTCACAGACTCGGAAATAGGCTCCAGGCTCTGAGCTGGCAGTCAGCACACAGCCCGACGCGGGGCTCGAACCCATGAACTACGAGATCATGACCTAAGCGAAAGTCGGACGCTTAACCGACTAAGCCACCCAGGCACCCCAAAGTACATTCTTAACTGACTGAACCACTCAGGTGCCCCAAGAAATACTTATTTCTTAAGGTTCTTTTAGATCTTCTTGTGAGTGGCCAGTGGAATCTGTGGAGAAAGAATCTCTAAAATGATACAGACTCCCATAGCTTATGAGACTCCTAACTATTTCATAATGTCCTACTAACTCATACTTGGTCTTGGATCATTTGTCAATTATCACAGCTGAACTTTTCATACTGCTATATAGTTGAGTCTACCCATAAAGAAGCACTTCTCATCGTCTTTCTGTCTGGCATTACCAACTCTATATTTTTGGTCACTTCATTGCTGTGCAACTTCAGTGATCCAGTGGGATTTTAAAAAGTAATTTTTCATTGTAAAGGTGAGACAACAGTCCTCCCTATCTTGATATCCCAAGGTGGCAGCTGGAAATGATGTGCTAGAATTTTGTGGTACTAGGGTTGCCATTCCTTATCCCCCATTAATCTGGTTGGGTAAATTTAATTAATACTCATGGTTACTGACATGACACATAAAATATTTGAATTTTATGGTGGAAAACTGAGTAAGATAGTAAAAAGAAAATCTGAAATATGATCTATATCATTTTTGAAGACTAAAATTCGGGAAATAAATGTATATTGTTTTTTGCAACACTGCTTGATGCTTTTTCAAATGTAATGAATGTGTATACAATTAAGTGAAAATTTGTAATAAAGATCTATGATGCTCTTTAAACATGTTGAATAATGGTGACCCCCCTCTATACACACACATACAAAGATATATAACATCCTATATATGTTATGTTATATATATATGAGAACTGGGTCTTATGATTCAACACTGAAAAACATTAGTTCATATATTTAAACTGCCACCTAATTCATAAACTCTTACATTCACTTCTGCCAAATAAAACTCAGGAATCCTGGGATACCATTTTAATAGCTCTATGAAGTTTCCAGAATTTGCAGCTGTGGCAGAGTGATGTTACACAAACTAGTATCTTATAATGTGAAAATGACTGTAAAGTGACAATACAATGCATGCAGAGTTAGGAAAGGAAGGGATTATGTATTCAGAAAGCCTAGTTTTAGGATCTGCCAAAACATTTTTCATCTCCCAGAAAGTAAGAGGATTGTATTTACATAACTTACATTTTTAAAAGAAATTTAACACTTGATTTTTTTCTTATTTTTTGTTGATCAAGAAGAGCTCTCTCTTAAGAATGTCACTGAAAAATAAAAAAAAAAAATACTCTATACTACTGGGACATCATTGATATTGTACTTGGTTTACTTTGTATTAGGTATTCAATTTTCTCTAAGTGTCATTTATTCAAGTTTTTAAAACATAAAATTGCTTTTGTATCATTGAAAATTCTGTTTTGAAAATGTGTAAAACAGCATAAGATTTAAAGGAAAATGGTGATATGAATGTTTGCTTTCCTAATATGTTGGAAAGATATAATACACTAGGGTGACCATGAAAATTCCTGGATTCAGAGAAAGTAGTTTACATTTTAAAGATGAATAATTTAATATTTTATATTAAAATAAAATTGTACTTTATCATCTCCATTATCAAGTTTACCTACAGTACTTTACCCACAAATATATAATCTATATATTATTATCCCTATACCTAGATATGTATCTTATTTCTTTTTTCTATTTTTATGATTTTAATATGAAGTTCTCAAATTAAAAATGATTTTCTCTGTCTTCAGACATGAGTAATGTTTTCTTGGTGCTGTTTTCTATTCATGAGGACCACATACAACTATTTGTTCTTTGTGCCTCAACTGGTGAATTTCACAAATTGATTTGTTGACATACCTATAAAAGTTTTTTCACCTACAAAACATTTAATTCTTAAAAAGAAGTGCCTGCAAAGTAAAGACAACATTATAAACGCAAATAACATAGAAAAGCCAAGAACATATTGTCTGGAGAAAACAAAATTTTCTGCTCTAAAGTTGCTAATTTAATTATATTTGGTTTAGAAAATATTGAAATATTTTTATTCCCTGAGCTACTAAAGTAGGCTGTGAATTGTAGTCTCCATTAAGTTAAAAAAAAAAGGGGGGTGTACTCTAGAAAAAAATGAATAGTTTCTAAAAGGCCGCTTTTACATACAATAGGTAGATTTTTTTATACTCTTATATGACTGTCAAACTTAAAAAAAAAAAAAAAACACACAACAAAAAAAACCCTAAGATAGGTGTGCAGGTTGTCTCAAGAAGATGTATGAAAAAAATATGGTAGAAGGAGTATGAAAAAAATAACCTGCTACATCCTGTAAAAACATTGCTGAAGGCACCACTCGACCTCTTTCTAAAGTATGTGCTGCCATTGTACTTCTAATATCATGGCTTGCATCATGACTGAGGATTTGTGAGTTAGATATAATTATATACAATTAAAATAAAACCTTGTTGAGAGAATTGATATTATTACCTTTATTTACTCGATGTTCTATAAAATATAAAATACTGAGCATTTGGATCACTCTACATATCTCTTCATATCTACACATATTTAATATTCCCAAGCATCTCTTAGTTTCTCATGTGTCTCATATTTTCATTCATCTTTTGTTTTTCTTTCTCCAAAATTCTAGTATAATTTATCAGGTTTTCCCTACTGAACTAACACTATTTTCTCTAATATCAATATGATGTTCAGTGCTTCTGTTACAATCTTTCATTTAGCAGTCATCTTATTGCAGAACGGTATGTGGTAAACTCACTTTCTCTCTTCTACTTTTTGTTCTAGCTTCACAGATATTATGCTCTCATGATCTTTTTTTAGAGTATAAATCAGATAGTGATCTTCCTTGAGTTAAATCATATCTTCATCATATCTAGACAAGAGTAATAATCTCATATTCAGTAATACGGTCCTTATACTCAGGAAAAGACGACCCTTTCCTGGGCCTCAAGCTTTGGAAGTGCCCACTTGCATGCTCCAGGTATCTGTGAACCCAGCCTTCCGTGCTGAAATAGGAACTTGCTGGGGTGGACAGACATGCCTATAGCGGGAGCAGGATAGAGTCAGGAGCGGGAAAAGAAGGGATACAGGCACTCCCTAATGTCTGTTCTAGAAGTGCCAATGGCACAAGAATTTCAAATTATAATTTGAATTTTGAGGTGTTTATAGAATTATATTTATTCAAAGCAGGAGATAAAATATATTAAAATTTTATTAGTTTGGTTTATGACTTTTAAGTACTTAGACTTATGGCTTACTGGACTTTCATTTTTACACTTACTTTAGGCCCACCACGAAATTCATATATGTAAATATCCCAGATAAACTAGGCATCTTCAGAGAAAAAAAAAATGACTACTCATCTGGATGTTCCTTGAAGCAGGTACACAGAGACTGGAATTGTGTCTCATGGGACCCACCTCATACATAGTACAAGGGCTTCCTAAACGGTGTGTTGGTAAATATAAATACTCTCTTCAGGAGTGGTAAGCTAGTCCTTTGGCAGAATGTATATAGAACTTCTGCTGACCTGCACTCTTAAGTGATACTCTGAAAATTTCTTCACACCTATGTGTTCTGTAACATTACTTTGGGATTCAAATTCCTTCTTCAATCAGAATCCTTTCACATGTAAGACAGACTATTTTAGATTTAAGTCATCCCTAATTTTTAGTCTTGCTGTACACCTGATCTTACTATTTCTACTCTTAACCTATAATGAGAAAAAGCTTAGCAGTTGTTGAATATATGTCTCATTTTGAGAAAATAAACCACTGTGATTAAAATTTGGGACAGGCAAGAAATGGCAAAAAAAAAAAAAGAAGAAGAAACAGTATCATGAAACTCGTTTAGCTCTAAAACTGTATTTAAAAAACTGCAGCTCTTTGTAGTATAAGACTAAGACAGACAAGGGATATTTACAACCAAGTAAGTTAAGTAAATATTCCTTTAACAAAGGAGTCTGTCTGGGGCAAAGGCCTTCAGTAAGATTAAATATAGTGACTATGCTCTTTTATTTATCCTAAGTTGGAGATTCTCATCCTATGCTTCTTCATTTTCAATACAAAGAAGAAAAGCATTCTGAAATGTCAAGTTGTTTCACTACAGCAACCCTTATATTTCATAGAATATAACTGATAAACTGAGTTGAATGTTAATAACTAAATTTATGAGTACTATCTCCATATACTCACTAATGTCCCTGGTAGGGGGTTGAGGAGTGAGAACAGTTGAGATTTCTGCATCTCAGCAGCTGCTTAAAATAAGTTAATACTAAAAATGCCTGGAACAACTGTGTGGCTCAAGTGGTTGAGCATCCAACTCTTGATTTTGGCTAAGGTCATGATCTCATAGTTCTTCATGAGTTCAAGCCCCAGGTCAAGGTTTGGGCTAACAGCACAGAGCCGGCTTTTGATCCTCTGTCTCCCTCTCTTTCTGCCCCTCCCTGACTTGCTCTCTGTCACTCTCTCTCAAGACAATTAAATAAACATTATTTTTAAATGCCTATGACAATTTTCTCTACACACATGCCACATATATACATACAAATTTTGTTTCTTCTATACCGCGTACCTAGAAGGAGTGACAGAATATAAATAAAGAAAAAAACCACAAAATTATATGTCAATAAGTTACTCTTCCCAGAATTTAATGCATATTTTAGTCATGGAGAATACCTAAATAATCATCAAATCATGATACCATATGCAACAGGGCACACATGAACTTCAGTTCACTCACCCTATTTGTCATGTATATATAAAACCCGAATAAGCCAGGAATATACCAGAAAACTGAATTAAAAAAGAAATCTGGAGTCTCTGGAGAAAGAACTCACTACAGTGAAAAATAACATGGGGCACATGACTGGGTCTAAAAGAATGATTTAGCATGGCATGGAATGAGTAATTATGAGCAAAATATTGAACTTCTCAGATTATCGTCTCCTCCTATGGACAGAGAACTTCGCTCAATACCTCTTTTCAGAAATGTACTATCTTGAAAAGCAGTGAAACACAAAGAGAACAAGATGTTTTATGTATATCTATACATAATATTTATTATTTCTTTTGACCACACAGCTTTTTAATTCTCTTTTATGTTTGGGAAAGTCTAAACTGATGAGTCTTGGTGAGGGAGCAATAAACATTTTCACACCCAGAAGTTAAAAGAAATGCTGTGAAGTCACTTTCTGAACTTCCTTTTGCACCTAAGGAACAGGCACATGACCTCAGCTCAGTTAATATGACACAACACATCCGATTAACATGATGATGTGGGATGAGAGATGGATGGAGATACCTATCTCTTGTCCTCTCTCTGTAGCCACAGTAGCTGCAAAGTTTGGTTGCCTTTATAAAAGTAGAAGCAATGGAAACCTCTAGCATCTAGCTCTGTTTGTTAAGCAGCAGATGCAATAATTTTTTCAAAGATCAATTTTTAATGTTGCTTTGGAACATGTGAGGCTTGTTCTCCAATCTCAAAAAAATCTGTGAGTTGCCCTCACATTCTTGTAAGTTCTTTATTTGCTTAATCACCCTGCTAGGCCTCAGTAATCACAAATATGAATCCTAATTGCTACAAGACTATAAAACAAAGGTTAAATTTAAGAATTGTTCTTTCTTCATCAAACAGGATTAAGTGTGCCTGGTGTTAGCATACTACAATTGATTCTGAATCAATAAAAGCTACAGACAGCTAGTGGTATTAATGTTCACGATGGTTCTAAAAGCAGTGGCCACAAACTGTGATAATCTGGCACAGCAATGCCAGCAGTTTCAGCTAGTAACTCTTGGTAGCAATGGCAGTTTCAGTGAGTGTCTTTTGATCTAAGTGGTTTAGTTGAAGTCTGGTATTAACTGATACCAAAAGTGACAAACAATACTGGTGGCTTTGAAGGCAAAGATACAGGCACTAGCAGCACCGAAAGTACTTTCTGTGACTATGAAAACACTCAGAGCTAGGCAGAAAAGGAAATTGCCATATCAATGGTAGTTAAGAAAACTTGCTTACACGTACTGATTAGATAGTTCCTGGTAAATCCCTAAAATATTTGATGATGAAGGAGAGCAGGGCCTCAAAGACAGGCAGGAGTTCCAGTGAATTCTCTGAAGGGGACTGAAACTAAAAAAATATCTTTATTTCAAAAACAATCTGCATATCTTTACTGAGTATAAAACCCCTGCCTGAGAGAGAGAGAGAGAGAGAGAGAGAGAGACCTGAGAATATATTTGGTTGGAAAATAAAGTTATTAAAGTTTTATGGGTGTCTCCCAACAACAACAACCAAAAAAATAGCTTCTGACCAAAATTTTATAGTGTTAAAGGGACATTCATTTCCTTTATAATTATTTATTAACAAACTTTTGCATGCTTTGTGCTGTGATACATATATGGAAATATGTGAAGAATGGTATGCAGAAATGTGGCAAATGGGAAGAGATGGCAGGAAGATGGCAAGAAGAATTACAGAGTATTACAGAAAACATTCCAAAAGGTAATTATATAAAAGAGTATGTGATGCAAAATGAAAATAACTGGGTGGGTGAGAAAGAGTCTTAAAACCAAAGAAAAGAATAAAAACTTTCAAAAGTCTTGAATGGCTGTGTCGTCAAATGATCTCTGAATGTTTAAAAATTCCTATTTGTATGAACTACAGAATATATTAATCTGAGGATTTTGTATAAATGTCAAATGCAGATTTTGTACTGTTCTATCTGGTAAACTAACTTTCATCAGACCTGCTTCTCATATGAATACTTTGCTGGTCTCTGCTTGATGTTTATCAGATCGAATAATTGGCATTTTGATGACAAGTGCAAATGCTAGTGCCTGCCTGAGCTGTTGGTACAGCATCCAAGTGCTGAATACGTGTGGAAGCCTTTCCCATTTCAGATTCTAACTTAAATCACAAATCAAAGTTCTGAATATAAAGGATTATGAATAGAGCAGCTCTGTATAGATTCATCACAAACTAAATTAACCCATAGACTAGAATGTAAAGCTAAGGACATCTTTCAATTAGAACCAATTGGCTGTTCAAATAAAATTCTGGCAGCTAAAGAATACAAAGCAGATTGCAGAAAATAAGCCCCATGAGGGCTTTATTTGACATAAACACGAGTTTGTCATGTCATTCTTAGCATGTAACTATGGTGATTTCAATTACTTTTTAGCACTTTAAAGCGCTTGCCTTTTTCCAAAAACTTTCTATTTAAAAATTGTTATCTTTTTGAGAATTTGCTATAATCTATTTTAGTTTTCCATAAATTAAGGACAATGTTTTATTTTATGGAATATGCCTAAAAGTGTGTTCTGAAATGAAAGTTATTTCTGCCTTTTAGTGCATATTATGTAATTTTGAAAATTTAGAATTTTTCTTCGTAAAAAATTGCTTAATATACACAATGAATTTAGATTTAGTAGTTTTTTAGAAATGTCAATTTATCAAAATTCCTCTCAAATTGTATCCATAGGCTAGTGATTCATTGCACTTGTAACTGTTGAGTTCCTATGTACCTTTATAAGTGTACTGGGGAGGAGTAATGAAAGAAAATATATTTTTCTGTAAAAGAATGTCTCATTTTTAATGAATTGAGTTCTTCTGTTGGAATAAAGAAATGTTTCCAATAACCCAAATCCTTTATAAGGCTAGATAAATTTTCATATAAACAATATATAAAATAGGTATCTTATGTATATTCTTAGTTTTTCATAGAAAAAAAGAATTATTTTATCAAACAGGATGTCTTTTCTCTCTTGTCTTTGTTTTTCCCTAATTATTTGACTTCTGATTCTCAGATTAGGAAGAAAGAGAGATAAAACTCTAATATAAACATTCCAAGCACAGACTCCCAAGGTAATATATGGTGCAACAAAACACTAAGTGAACTGCCCGAAATACTTGGAGCAACAGAACAAATATCTTATTTACTGTATTTTTTTAATGTTTTATTATTTATTTTTGAGAGAGAGGGGCAGAGCATGAGCGGAGGAGGAGCAGGGAGAGAGGGAGACACAGAATCTGAAGCAGCTCTAGGCTCCCAGCTGTCAGCACAGAGGCCAACGCAGGGCTTGAACTCACAAACCACGGGCTCAAACTCACAAACCACGAGATCATGACCAGAGCCGAAGTCAGATGCTCAAGCTACTGAGCCATCCAGTGTCCAAAAGGTATAGGATTTTTAAAACCTCTCCTATAAATATTTTCCAAATGGCATTATAGTTTGAAATGCAAAACATACAGGTCTGATTTTTTTCATTTTGTTAATACTATGCAATTCCAGAAGAAATTGTAGTTTTAATATATTATCTGAAAAATCAAAAGATCAATATGAATTGTACAAATATACATAAACTTAAATTGACATGAATGATATCTGACCTGAAGGTGTTTTTTCCCCTTAATTTCCTTACAACAATTATATTAAACTAAAACCTATCAATAATCAAAATTATTATCCTTGGTTTACAAAATGTAAGGTGCTAATATAAAAATTCAAACTAGAAAATAAAGGAACATTTCAAAATCAATGTCTACAAGCTATACCTATTTTACTTACATATATATCATTGGTATGATGAATAACAGGGGTTAGTTTAAAGTAGGACTACAAAGAACAATAGCTAAAAATAAGGAATGCATAATTTATATTCTCTCATCTACGTTTAATGAGAATACCTTTATCTGATACTGATATATTCATCAGAATTTTGAAAGAAAATGCAAATTCAGGGAATAATCATTACCTTGGAACTATAACCACAAATTGAACAAAAAAGACTAATATTTTCTTTTTTAGTCTGCAAAGCATGACACTTTTACACTTTAAGTATATTTATTAATATATTAAGGCTAATTTAATTTTCAAATCAGATACCTGTCAGTTCCAATGTCATCTGATGCTAATTTTGGTTAAATACTTAAAGAAAACTACTAGCTTTTTGATTTTTCTATTCATTTATTCATGTGGTCATTCATTCACAAAGGTATTTGCTGAGGACTTGCTATGAAGTCAAGCAAGAACTCTCTTGGAGTCTATGTTTACTCCTCTGACTCTAAGACAAAGAAGTCGGCACTAGGAACAGCAATGGACAAAGGTAAAAGGAGCCTGGCTCCTCACCATGTGGAGATCTATAATCTCAGTGGAATGACCAATCTCCAGACATTTTTCCCTGTGAGAGGAAAAAAGAAATAAACTTTTATTTCATTTAAGCTACTCTTACTTTGCAGATCAATTGTGGCAAATAACACATTTTCTGATTTTCTGACTACTGTAAAACAAAAAATAATAGGAAGGAGTGTTGACTGGGTAACAAAAGAAATTAAAGAGTCTGTGGAGTAATGAAATGAATCAAAGAAAGTAAAATGTAAAATATTTTCTTAATGTCTAAGAAAATAAAGACTTACAGATTTTTGTTATCTTTCTCCCACCTTCAAGGCAAGTTAGGAGATACAATGGAAAAAAGATTTAAAATGAGATTGTTTTGAAACAGACTGAATGGAGTATCAGAGTTTTTGTTCTACTTAGAGGATATGGCAGAGAAGAATCCAGATCTGTTGATTTTCATTGCTGGATAAGGGCAGGTTCGATCATCAGAGTAAAGGTTTAATCAAAGGCTGGGGGAGGAAGATATATTCTGCCAACTATCAGTGATCTTCATGGAGGACGCTGAGCAACAGGTAAGAATCCTAGCTCTAGTTACATACACTTCAATCAGTCTACTAAGACCCTAAGCCAAGGACCCAGTTAAATATACATGTCTTTTGGATGAAGCAGTGATAGATGTCTTTAAAGAGGGTTCTTTATATTACCTGGAAAGTTCGTAGCCATCACCAAAACTATATATTCCCAGAATTGAAATGTGTGATTAGCCCTTCGTATAAACTAGAATAACTTTTTCTTAAAAAGGATAAAAATCCATAACATATATAACTTTCATTCCTCAAAATGCCCTGTTTCTGAAAATGAGGTTATATTAAAAGTCAAATTATGTAACAGTATTCTAAACATATGCATCATGTAGTCTCTTTTTCTAAATTTGAAGCTTATTTCATACTATAAGATTGGCTCAATAGCTATTTCAAAATATATACCAAATTTTATCAGTCAATGTTCTCTAGCTCTCAGGAGGTCTCTACTGTTCTAAGTGCTATAGGAAAAAAAAAAAAAAGGTTAAGAGTAGGAAGTTCTCCACTCTACAAAGCTAAATATTTTCAAACATAACTTTTAAAATCCCCTGCCTTTCTCCATTGTACTACCTTCTGGCAATCTACTCTAAACAGTACTTTTAGAAAATACCTCATGCATCACCCTCTTGAGCCCTGGGAGCCTTCTCTTTGTGTCCTTCAGTGTCAGGCCTAATTTGAGGTGTTCTTTTAGCTGGAGGGGCCAAATACATCATTCCTACTACCAAACTGTGGCGACAAGACAAGGGACACAGACGGTGATGTCATTTGACCACTCTTTATTAAAAATTTAGTACACTTACAAGAAAAGGGAGGAAAACAAGGCAAAGAAACAACATGTTTTTTTCTCTTTAAAATATGCTAACTTATGTTAACTGGAAAAAATATTTTAGCTTCTCTGGTCTGGGGATTATAATGATATGAACGAAGTCTCTGACCCCCTCTATTTCATACTTGTAGTACACTGCCCAGTTTTCCTTTGATTTACACTGAACACCAAGATACTGAGTCAACACCTACACACCTTTTCCCCAACCCTCATTAATTCTCTGCTAGCAGCAGATGTTAGTCTCAATCAAATATAGAAGTGACCACAAATTCACAGATGAGGGCATTAGAATATGAATAAATCAATTTGCAAAGTATTTAAGAGTCAGCATTTCTATCAGTTTTCTTGAAGGTTTATAACAATTCAAAACACATAATTTGGTTATATTGAAAATGCTTCCAATTTGATAAACAACAATAAAAACATTAACAATCTTGTTGTTTACCTTTGGCATACCTCAAACTAAATTAAATTTTAACAAGATGGGGAACAGAATAATATTTTAACATTTTGAAATCTATCATGATGATATAACATTTATCGTCATTTTCATACTCCTCAAATACAGAAACCGAAGCTAAATATTATCAGGAAAATGTTAACAAAATAAAATAGCTAACACTTCAGTAAGCATCAGTTCTTACGTGTGACTTCATTAGCTTTCCATACAACTTTCAGGGTAACTATGATAAAGTCTACAAACACAACCGGCCACGTGGATGCTTAACTATAATCTTTAAACTTGCTGAATACATGCAAGCCCTTCGCTTTCACCTCAGGCCTTTATTTACATAATGTCTTGTTTTAGATAAATCCCTCAAGTTATTATATTGACAAATCCATATCATTTAGGGCAACGGCATACAGTTATTCAAATTCTATTCATGTAGAAACTTAAGTTTTTCTTAAGTAAGCTTTGTAAGTCAAGAGAAAAGAGATACTTTGGCTTAAATTCATTTGAAACTTAAATCACATTTACTGGTTAAACTGGCATGACATGTTAATCTGTTATTTAGCTAGTTTTATGAAAGGCTTGTTACTTAGTTCTGTAAGAATGGGCAGAGTGACCATTGTTAGAGTTGCTATCTTCTCTAGGGCTTATACCTCTGTTTGGGAATATAAAATGAGTAGAGTATCAATTCGTTTCCGTGGGTAAAAGAAACACAGAAAAATCATTTAGCTGTATTGGTTCAAGCCCACTTCTAACACACACACACACACCACCGCCAAACCCACCACTACCACCACCACCACCATCACTATGTACAATGACTCAGCTTCAGAGGAATGAAGACAGATGACTGTTTCAGTGACAAGAGACAGAGATGAAGAATTTCTCATCATCTGCAGCATGTTTTTTCAACTTGAAGAACCAGATAAAAAAACATCTTTAAATATCAACTTTGAAGATCTCATAGTGAGAACACAGCAATGCAGTTCTTCAACTTTGTCATTTATGGTCAAATATAAAATTTTAAAAATGTGATTTGGAAATAATATTTACTGACATTTCTAGGTAATAAACAAAATATTTCCTTTGCTATTATAAGCCTTGGAAAAAATACTATGAACAGCAGGGACTCATTTATAGATTTGACAGGAAAATTTCTGGCTAACCTTGGTATCTTTGAAAAGGAGCTAAATTGCTTCAAGGCTACATACGGAAATGTCTAACAATATTTTCTGTGACACAATAAAGAAAGCTTCTAATAAATTCAGGGCATTTATTTCTTTACAGATGTGATCTGGAGACATTTCCTGCAGAAGGAAAGTAAACGGGAATGGGGGCTTTGTGGTGATTGTTGCCAGCAGCTGGAAAGAGATCATAGTTAAGGGCATTTTTCTTTCACTGTGTCCACTTTCTTGGGACCAGTCATGTCAACCTGCAATTGTGTGTCTCGATGGCCATTACATTCATATCTTTTTAAGGAGAGAATAGGGAATACAGAATATTGTGTCTTTTCCTTAACTAGAAAAATAAGAGCCTTCTCTTTTTTCAAGAGGGAAGAGAGTTTGGCTGATTAACTTAAGGATAAATATTTTAATTGACATTTACTATATTCATTACACTTATGAAATAGATAATAGTTGGTATTGAACAGAACTTTGTGGAATTAAAAAATGTAAAATATTTTGGTGACTCATAATATAGTGCCATCCATAAAATTCTATTCATAATGTAACAGAATGTAATGACTGTAGCTATTCATCTTAATAAATTATGAAGCAAATTGTAAAGCATGTTGTAAGAATGTTTGATGGAAGATCATGATAAGCTATTATGCATACATTTAGTAAGTGAATGTAAGTTATTACCAAATACCTTGAATAGCAAGTAATTTAGTATATTTATCTTAAGGGGAAAACTGTATCCACAGCTTAAAGAAAGGATATTTATACATTAACTGAATATTAATATTGCATTTGAACCAAGGAGTAGGGACACACTACATACAAGAAGCCATTTAACCTACCTCCCTTTATCAAAGCACAAAGCGATCAAACTCAAATCATTCTCTTTTATGTCCTTTACTATCTTGAAGAGAAAAGGTCATGTACACTGTTTCAAAAGCATTTTTCATAGAGCTACACCACTGTAATATTTTCAAAGATTTTATCTTATATAGTCATGAATTATTACAGCTGAAAAAGACCCTAAATATTTAATATATATATTTTTTAATTTTATAGATGACCACTTAAATAAAAAATATTTACCCAAAGACATGCAAACCTGTATTGTGAAGTAAATATTAGGATGCTTATATTTTTGTAGTCAGTCCTACAGTCTTTTTACAACACTCTACTTTTACTCTGGCATACTTTTTCAAGATAAGGATAAACACTTGCATTCATTAGTCTAGTTTGACTAAACTATCCTGCAGTAAAAGACAACCCTCAAAGACAAACCTAGTGATTTAATATAGCAAATTTATTCTCATGCAACAATCCTGATAGGTTTCGGTAACTTGCTTGTGTGGCTGCCCTCCAACTTCCATCACCCCTCCTTTGTTCTTCTGGGCTCTACCATCTCACTGTGAGTCTTAATCACCATGACTGGGGAAAAAGGAGCATAAAGAGTTCATACCTGCCCTTCTATGCTTTGCTGTAGGTGTTAGCATCATTTCTGATTATAGTCCATTAGACAGAATTAATCTTATTATCACATCTAACTACAAGGGCACTGGGACAATTGCCATTCCTGTACCCAAGAAGAAAACTAGATGCTGGTTGAATACTAGTAATGTCTTACTAGTAATATCTTTCTCATCAACTTATTTTATAAGCCATCATATCTGTTTGAAGTTGAATATCTTTTGCCACTTTTCACATGTGTAATTTACATCATTTATGCTTCATATAGCTTTCTTCCCTACTACATATTAACTAGACCACTGGTCTTAAAGTTCGGTAGCTTTTAGAACCATATGCTGTTTTCCATACGGTAAATATCCACTAATGCTTTTTTTTTTTTTTAAATGAATAAATAAGTAAGTAAATGAATGGTAGCTGGTCACTCAGCACTACTTTCTTATGAGTAATTTTATAGTACTATTACTGCTCTGGCAACTTAAAGGCATCTTAGTTTTTTTTCAAAAGAAATCTCAGTACTGCCATATCTTAACAGGTCAAAAGTACTGTTACCTCCATTCAATGGAATTTTAGAACTCTGTCAGAAGTACTCACTTATCTTTTTCCACGCATCACATTACAGTGTGTACCACTGGAAAAACAGAAATAAGTAGACAGCATAGAGGCCAAGTTCAAAGGACTTGAGATAGCAGCTGGGTTCAAATCCCAGCTACTATCATACTTTGTGACCTTGGCAAATGATTTAAACTCTCTGTGCCTTGATTACACTATCTGTAATATGAGAATAAAAATAATGCAACTATTTCATAGACTTTTAAAACATTAAATGTGATACTCTGTACGACACATAAAAAAAACCTTGAACCAGGTGTGGAATAAATTATATCATATTTAGATATTATATATTTTACATATAAGTTTTCTCTCCAAAGCTATATAGTACATCTTCAAGGTCAGGGACTACAGTGAAGAAACTCAAGTACCAAGATCAATGACTTCCACTTAGAAACCTTCAAAAATATTTAATAAAATGATTATCTCCAGAATATGGAAATCTTCCTAAGGCAGACTAGGTATATTTCAAAATCAATGTAATTGAGCTAATTAGTTATAGAGGTAGCATAAAAGGTATTTTAAAGGACTAAGTTTTACCAAGAAAAGAATGGCAAGTAATTTACTAACTTCTTAGCATATAGAATCAGGCCTTAACTGAATTATTATTTTTCATCTATTATTTTATGTAATAAATTACTTCTATATTCTCCCTTTATAATATTAAATATTTATGCAGAGAACCCACTATACAAATAATACACAGAAATACAGTAGGTAAAAATGTGGGAGAATTTTTAATACTTTTAAAGATTAACCTTATATATCTCTTAGCTAATTTCAGCTCAGAATTGAGTGAATTAAATTCTATTATTATTATTTTAGTTTATTTTAAACCCAAGTTAGTTAAAATATAGTGTCAGGAATAGTGTTTAGTGATTCATCACTTACATTTAACACCCAAAGCTCATCCCAATAAGAGCCCCCTTTAGTGCCCCTCACCCACTTATCCCATCCTCCACCTAGCACCCTGCCTGCAACTCTCAGTTTGTTCTCTGTATTTAAGAGTTTCTTACAGTTTGTCTCCCTCTCTGTTTTTATATTATTTTTACTTCCCTTCCCTTATGTTCATCTGTTTTGTTTCTTAAATTTCACATACGAATGAAATCATAGGATATTTGTCTTTCTCTGACTGACTTATTTTGCTTAGCACAATGCATTCTAGTTGGATCCATGTTGTTGCAAATGGAAAGATTTCATTCTTTTTGCCAAATAATATTCCAGTGTGTGTGTATGTATGTGTGTGTGTGTGTGTGTGTGTGTGTGTGTATGTGTATTCCATCTTCTTATTCTTTAAAAGGAAAATAAAATAACCTCTACATTTTAACCAGAAGTAGGGTAACTGCACCATTTAATCCACACCTGGAGACAGGAGTATTATGACTCAACACAAATATTTATGGATGAAGTAAATTAGGGTAAGAAATATTAAGTAACTGCAACAAAGACTCAGGTAGCAAATGGCGGAGTTAGAAATAAATCTCATATCTACATATGTGTACTTATTTTCAGTTAAGCTGGCTGGTACAAATGACTAGGTTAATCATAAATATTTCCTCATGGCACACTCATTATTGGCCCATGTAAAATGCTCTTTTTATTCATTTTATATAGGTATAAATCTGTATATAATCAATTTACATACATTATAACATAATAACACAGAAACCCAATGAAAACAGAATGTAAGACTGGAAAAATATCTCTGTGTAGTCTGTCCCCATCATGGACCCTCATCTTTCTGCCCTTGCAGTAATCAACATCCTGAACCCAATGATCATTATTACCCTACCCTCTTTTTATATTCATTTATCTCCAGAAGAGTATATATAATAATGATTCTTTTACTTTGTAATATGTGTGTCATGTTGCATGTAATCAGATTTAAATTTCCACCTATTGCTCTTATTTAATCATATCATAGCCTGTTACTAGACATTATATTCACTTTGAGTACTGATTATATTCTATACCATGAATATAACCAATAACTTCAAATTTCTAGAAGTATGTTTCTTTAAAAATCTATAGCATGTTATCTAGAAATGAACAATCCAAAATATGCTAATAAGGGTAAAATGTTTTTGAATTTTTTACAAACAATGTAAAAGAAAATGTAGGGTTATCAGGTTTTACTGTTATTCATCGGTAATTAATTATAATTTTTCCTTAAATAAGCTTATGACCTGATTACATCTACAGATGAGTCCCTTTATCTATGTGTAAACTGCAGGGATGGACCAAACACAGAAATCAATCAGCATAATTACAGAACTTTTATGTGTAGTAACCTTTATTAAAATATTTCATTACATTTTATCATCAGATTTAAATGCTGTTTGTGCAAAGTATAGCAGACATAATTTTAGGAGATTAGAAACTGCATGAGGAAAAAGGGAGCTACACTTTAACTCAGGGGTAGCCTGAGTTAACAGGCACCTGTATCCTGTAAGTAACAGTATCTCTAAGGTCACTGTTGGAGCAGGTAATAGTGTCATCTTGGGTTTATTAGTAGGATAGATTTCATGTTGACTAGTGATTACTTAGGAAGATCTCTTACAGCCTAAAATTGCCATGCTATTTTCTTATTCTGTAAAATGGAAAAATAATACCTTTACTCTGAGGAATCAGTAAGAATATATGCATAAATTTCCCAAGTGTCTCATTACAGAATCTATAAGAACTGTGAATACTATTTAAATTCTGATACATTATTTTCTATTGGAGGACTAGAAATTTCCTAGATTAAAAAGAAATAATGGCACTTTTAAAAATTAGCTTTTAAGGAACATTGTTAGAAAAGGAAATAACCGATTGTACCAGATTGATTCTCAGCAATCAGGAGTCTAGCATAAAGAATGAATTCCAGAGAGTTTCATGTCCTCAAAGGATGACTTGAAGCACTCAGGATACTGCTTAGAAATCGCCAGGATTCCACAGTAGCCACTCCTTTATTATCAAGAAAAGTCTCCTTGGATATTAACTGTAAGTCTCATACACCTACCATCCCACTTGGAACAGAGAGAAGCAATTAAGGACCATATGATTTATCCCTTCCTCTATCAGTCCTCTCCCAAAATCCAGCCCTTCCCACTATAGATAACACACAATAGGCCTAAAAAAGGAAGAACTCCCACAAACTGCATTTTGTAGCTCATTTTGAAAAGAACTTTATTTTGTATTCATTATGCATCTAAAGAAGAGAGGGCACACGTAAAATAAGGGAAGACCAGGTATCCCTCTGTTAGTTAGTGACACAGTGACTGGTAGGATCACTAAGGTGCAGTGTGATGAACCTAGGTGTGCTTGCCTAAAACTACCATGAAATGAATTAAAATAGAGGTCTCCAGAGGGCAAAATAAAGTATGACAATAAAACTATTGGGTTTTATGCTCTTTTAAATTAACAAAAGGATTAAACGAAGCAAATTTAAAATGGCTTTAAAAGAGTTTCAGTACCATAAGGCCAGAAGTTAGGACTTTGACTATGTTTTACTCTCTAGCTTCTGTTAATGTGTGGCGGTACAAATCCCCCTTCACAGAGTACCTGTAAATCTCTACTTAATAGGTGTCAGGATTTACTAAAAACAACTGTGAGAGGAAATTGCCTTAAGTTAGAACGTTTTCACAGAACACATCCAACTTTTTATTTTACAGAAAAATTGGGATTGTGAACTGACCTTTCACTCTTATTTTGACAAAATTCTAAATTAATTCACTTGCAGTTGCATTCTTGGACATTACTCAGGCCCTTAATATCCCCACATTTTCATGCTTTCTTGGCCTCTACTCACCTCTGCAGTACCGGATTTATTCACCTTCTTTGTAGGGTATGAATCTCTCCTATAAGGAAGGGCAATCTGTTTACAGCATGTTTATATTACGTGCAGCATACTGGAGGCACTGCAGTAGAGAAAGACTCACCCATTTATAAAGCTACAATGTGCCTAAATGTTTCTTCTTCAATCATGGAGCCCTCCAAGGGAGTGTAGCCCCACAGAATACATCAGGCAGAAGTACAAGCACTTTAACAATGGTAAATACACTATTTCTATCCTACCACATCCACTCCTCCATGGGCCGCAAATTGAGAAGGTTTTATGATACTATAATATTATAACATTGTCTAACCTCACTCAAAACTTGAAACTTCACATTGGTTTTTATTACCAGAATAAACAAACAAACAAGCCAACCTGGATCTATAGCACAAACAAAGCTTGGTGTAATAAAGTTGTAGAACAGAAGATATATTTAGGCTTCCCATGATTTTTAGAAGGTTTTTTGTTTTTTTAATGTTTTTTATTTATTTCTAGGAGAGAGAGAGACAGCGTGAGCAGGGGAGGGCCAGAGAGAGACGGAGTCACAGACTGAAACAGGCTCCAGGCTCTGAGCCGGCAGTCAGCACAGAGCCCGACGCGGGGCCTGAACCCACGAACCGCGAGATCATGACCTAAGCGAAAGTCGGACGCTTAACCGACTAAGCCACCCAGGCGCCCCTTTAGAAGGTTTAACTGAAGTAACACATGTAAATTTCTTAGATACATGCATCCCTGAAAACTGTAAATGCCCACTAAGTTATTTTATATTTAAAATATATTTTAAATTGAGCCTGGGTGGCTCAATTATCATGAGTACACAATGTGAATCACTTAGGATAAAGCCTTAGCAACTGGCATAACCACAGGCAAAATATCAAGTGAAATCTAAAAATCCAAATTCAGATGAGTACTTTTGTACTTTCCACTTAATTACAGGCAGAATAAACTGTGTTCCTATAATCCATAATATACAGATGAAATGAATACAAGGTGTAAAGATTTTATTTAGAAACTTGGAATGAATTTAGGAGCTTAAAAACATCAATTTTTCATCTATCTAATATGGAAACTATAATGCTAGTTAATATAAGAAAGTTCTTTTTCTTTTTAAAAATGCCATTTCTTTTAAACACAACAATAATCATTTATTTTTAAGTTTTAAGTCTTCTAAAAAGAAGATTTAAATAACTTCATTTCTTAGAAGATCAAATGATATAATTTTAAAGGCAAAGATGATTCATACAAAAGTCAATCAAACCTCTCCCAAACCTCCCGAGTGCTGAAACCTGCATCAGAGCTAATCATCTCATCCTCATAGGAATATTTCTAGTGGCAAAAAAACAAAAAAAAAAAACAAAAAAAATTAAAACAAAACAAAGCCAAACTGCACTTATAGGTAGTATATTCTAATTGTTCAATCTCTCTTATTGACAAAAAAATCCGCTTTCTCCATATAGAACATGTAAGTTTTAAATTTACTCACTTCATGCGTTTGTTTTACTTACCTTGGCCTACCTCAAGAAAGCAGATGTACTTCTCCTGCCTATGAAGCCTATTCTAACTATGGACGAACCACTGGAGAGAAAACCAGGATGGTTATCATCCTTGATTTGAGAATGTTTGCTTGTACTAATAGAGTCTAAAATTTTATTAGTGAGGTCTTATTGGAAATCATAGTACATTGCTGCCATATATCGCACTTGAAGTCCACCAAAACTTAGGATTTTCTTCATATTATGTAGGCACCTATAAGTCAAGACCACGCCAAGGCTATGTAATAGATTCAGCATTTAAATGTGGTATATTTCACTTTCCTCTTTTTAATCAATAATGTTTTTATGATTTCAAATCATCTAAATCATACAGGAAATTAATTTTTTCAACTCTCAATTATTATTTTATTTTTTAGTACTGTGCCAGCCAAAATTATATTTATAAGGACAGCTGATGTGTTTATTAAGGTCTTTGGTAGAAATAGGATATATTAAAAAAAACTTTTGAAAGCTTCCAATTTTTGATTATGTAGTATATTATAATTATAAACATTTGCACTTGTCATTCAGTGTAAATGTGCAAGGATTTCTCTATGGTATATAAGTCATATATAATACAAAGCCTCACCATTTCTAGACAATTCCAAACTGTTCTTGAAATATCGTAATACTGTACTCCCAACAGCATTCTATAAAGCATTTTAATAGTTTATATCTTTGTCAACATTAGGAGGGGTCAAAATTGTAAATCTTTGACAATCTAGTTGTTATGTAATTAGAACCTACTTTGGTTTTATATCCATTTACTTGATTTTTGATAGTGTTGACTCCTTTGCATAAGTTTATTGGCCCTTTGGAAATCGCAGAGTAAAAAGATGTAGCAAACTGGTGTCAGACAAAGTGGCTTCCACGAATGACAAACCATTTGCTAATGATTCAAAAAGATTTCCTTTTAAGATGATATGTTTTTATTCATTTTTCAATTTGATTAATGCATCTTTTTTCTTATTAAAATCGTGGCTATCAATCTATTGATCTATATTGCTTGATTTAGACCATTAGTCCTTTCTGATTATATGTGTTGGCTATGTATGTTGGTTATCTATGCCTTATTGTTACTGTGTCTTTAATAAAGGGAAGTTTATAATTTTACTATGGACTAATTTAACAAGTTATCCTTTATAGTTAGGAGTTGTTTTTGAAAACCACCTTTCTCTATTTTTAGGTATTGGGATACTATTTGCCTAATTCCAATATGCTTCCTCTTTATCTTCTTCGTGACTTCCAAACTCTATCCTTCCTGTGTTTCACATATGTTTCTTAGTTTCATAGATATTTGCATTCAAAATTTTGAGGGTGAATCGGATTTTAGAGAACATTAAATATAGAGTTTCTCCAAGTGTCACCGACATTTTACGTGTATTAGAAACACTTAGGGATTTGTAAAGTATGCATTCTAAGATTTCCCCCACCCACCTAAGTCCATTAGAATTTCTAGGTTCCCAGATTCTCTCTCACAGACACACAGACACAACACACTTTTAGTTCTCCTTTTGGTACTAAAGTTTGAAAAACACTGGGTAACCCAAACAGCTTATTTTATCTTTTATCTTTTTTTAAGTTTATTTATTTTGAGACAGATAAACAGTGCAAGTGAGGGGATAGAGGCAGAAAGAGATGGGGAGAGAGAGAATCCCAATCCACTGTGTCAGTGCAGAGCCCAATGCAGAGCTCAAATTCATGAAACCATGAGATTATGACCTGAGCCAAAAACAAGAGTCAGTCACTTAACATACTAGGCCCCCCAAAAGCTTATTTTAAAGATACAAAAAGTAAGATCCAAAAATTAAAAGTGATTTAATCAATGTCATTCATAAATTAGTGTCAGGGACTGAACTAAAAGTCCTGTGTATGTAAAAAGATAGTCTCATAGTGTTAGAGTAGGCAGTTAGATAGTAATGAGCAGGAATGGAAGCAAAATATACCTATTAGTTATCAAAGGGGAGTGAGGCAAACTGGTGCAGTTGGGAAATCCCTGGGGTTAAGAGCTAACTAAGGTCATGCTGTATCCTCAAATGATCTTTCCCTCATTATCATATCATTTACATGTGGTTTTGGAGGGTCTTCACCCCTAAAATCAACATGACAGTTCTGATTAACCCAAATAAGGAAATGAAAGGGGTTGTACCTGAATTCCTGGAAAAGGCATGCCATTAACAAAAAAAGTTCCACCTACTCAATGAATATTTCTCTTCTAATTACTCAAAATACAATAAAAGCTTGTAAACACAAGGAATTTGGGGCAGTTGCTCACTTGAACCTGCTGGTCTTCCTCCAAGAATGTACATTTTTCACTTAAATAAATTTTCTGCTTGTACCACTCATCTGCTATGTCTAGTCTGTTCTTTAATTCTTTCTTGTGAGGAGACCAAGGGACTCTTGCATACTCTTTTAGATGGGTCAGGTCAAGTCCTCAGGGGCCTAGGTATCCCCAGTTGACCAGGCAACATTAGGTAACTATTTCTTTGGCTATTTTCTCCTATTTCACTAATTCTCTTAATCACATATTCTAAACCTTTGTTTCTAGTTAGTAATCTTAGTGGAGCTCTTAACAACAAAAAATTCTGTTCTCTTTATCATAATAACAGATATATAGCTGCCCAAGTGCTACCCAGCTGGACTAAGTTTTTCAGCCTCCTGTACAGTCATATATGACTATATTTTGATGAGTGGAATGTGAGCAGAAGTAACACCAACAAACTTCAGGTCTAGTACTTACTAGAGCCTCTCTGCATGATATTCAACCCCTTTCTTCCTGTTAGGATAAGCAGAACAATCCTAGAGTACCAGGTCACAAATTACCAATAAACACTGATGTACTACTGACTTTTCTCTTTCAAACTATTAAATATGAGATAACTGAAATTATATGGTTTTAAATATGTCATATACTTGAGTCTCATCGTCGAAGCAATTTAGTATTAAACTAGTACTTGAATGTTTATAACAAAACAGGTAGTTTTACTTTTTTAGCAAGAGGATCTATCCACGTAATCAACATGCTTTTTCCCCTATTTAACTTCAGATAACAGAAAACCAAGGTATTTTTCAGGGGGAAAGATGCAAAAAAAAAAAAAAGGATACGGTATCTCAAGTTAACTGGCTAGATGACAACTGTCTGGATAATTCATAGAAGCCAATTCTACCATGAAATGGTGCTACTATCACCGGATATCTTTCAGCGAATTTTCGCAATGAAAAGAAGAATAAACGTCTTTGCAACAGTAGTTTTTTTCCCCTCTAACTTTTAAGTGGTATTTGAACTGATGGGAATTTTAAACTGTGCTATGGACTCTATCAAATAAGAAGTTGATGACTAGAAAATGTGATTGTTAAATGTCAAATTACTGTCTTCTGACAATCTTCTGTCTTTTGGAGCAAGTTTTATAGCCTTGCTTCATTTGTAAAACAATTTAACAGAATGATTAGAAATGGGTTAATCTTAACATAAAAGATTTTTAGGTTACTTTACAAAAATCTGAAGAAAGCTTCAAGAACTTCAGTGGCAAAATGCAATGAAATGTTATAAAACACTGGTAAAATATGTTACTCTAAGAAGTTTGACATTAGATGTTTTATTGAAATTTTGCTGATAATCCTTTATGAATTCATATTAAATGAGGAAGCTCTTTTATGCAAGAAAATAACCTATAGGAGTCTTCAGATCCTTCCATGAAGCTGTCATTGAAAGGTTACTGATATCTTTCTATTTTACTTCAATGCATGACCAGTGAAACTACTGAGCTTTTAGTAACATTAAATTAAAAGCCTCATAAAAGTTTTACTCTTTAGAATGCTGATATCTCTCAGTATATATACAAGAATATCCAGGAGGTTATATATGTAAAGGAGTGAACAGAAACTAAAAAGTCTGCTTCGAATAACTAATATGTCCTAAAGATAGAATATATTATTAGTGTCCAAAATCTTCAATTTTTATGAATATCTGAAGTTAGAAATAATGTAGATAATCTAAAAATAAGCTATTCAGAAGTGTCTATTTTCTGGGAAAAAAACACAGATACATTTGGGAAAAAAACCTTTTTAAACCTTCAAGTGGTCTATTTTAAACAAAGAAATTATTTATATTATGTATGACTACTGTATTCAGACTTTATAAGGCTATTTCCATGAATTTTATGTAATATTCTCCCATAACATCTTAATATTTTATAGGTTTTTAAAGAAGCTTTTAATTGAAAACTATAGTTATACTCAATTATATTTTAAAACATGCCATTATTAGTATAATGACCCCACAGATTCAACAATTATTAGCTCATGACCAAACTATTTCACCTATAACCACATAGCTTTGTCCTCGTCTCCTGAACATACACACTGGATTATTTTGAAGCAAATTCCATATGTTATATAAGTTTATTCATAAATATGTCAATATAAATAAATCTTTAAAATATAAGAATTATTTACTAATGTATACCAGAGTATAATTATCATACATAAAAAGTTGAAAATCTCTTATTAATGTATATCATAGTCTAATTAGTGTACACAATTAAAAATTTCTTAGGTTTTAATAAAAATAATTCTTATTTGGATCGGAGTAAAAATAAAGAAGAAATACTGAATTTAAGTATGTACCTTGTTACTTATTTTATATATGGCCCAATATACCCAAGCTTTTACAATCAGAGAAATGGTCTTGAAAACTCTAAGAATTCCAAAAGACTTGGGCTGATTTGAAGTAGTTTTAAAATAAAATTTTAGGAGTGTCTGGTTGGCTCAGTCAGTTAAGTGTCCGACTTCAACTCAGGTCATGATCTCACAGTGTGTGGGTTCGAGCCCCGTGTCGGGCTCTGGGCTGATAGTGAGATCAGAGCCTGGAACCTGTCTTTAGATTCTTCATCTCCCTGTCTCTGACCCTCCCTTGCTCACACTGTGTGTGTGTGTCTCTCTCTCAAAAATAAATAAAACATTAAATTTTTTTAAATAAATCAATTTTAAATAAATTTTGTAATTATAATATAAAATTAATTCAGAAAAGCATACATGTCAGAAGAGCATAGGTTGATTGCTTTTTTGCAAATTGAACACATCTTTGAAACTTCTATTCTGATCAAGAAACACATTCCCCCATCCCTAGAAACCCCTTGAAAGTTCTCTTAGTGACACCTCTTCCCATTCCCAAAGGTAACCACCCTCCTGACTTTGAATGCCATGGATGTGCAGCCCCTATATTTTAATTTTAAATTTATCTTCATGGCATCACACAATAGATAACTGTTTTGTGTCTGTTTATTTCACCCACAACCAAACTCATGTGATTTATCCATTTTGTTGTGTTCTTGCTTAGCCTCTTTTCTAAATACTATTCCACTGAAAAACACACATTATAATTTATCCATTTATCTATTAGTCTAATACTGATAGGTCTTTTGCTGTTTCCAAGACTTTGCTATTGTAAATATGCCCACTAAGAAAATACATCAATATATCTTTTGTTTCAGGGGAGCCTGGGTGGCTCAGTCGGTTAAGTGTCCAACTTTGGCTCAGGTCATGATCTCTTGGTTCATGAGTTTGAGCCCTGCATTGTACTCCGTGCTGACAGCTCAGAGTCTGGAGCTTGCTTCGGATCTGTGTCTCCCCTTCTCTGCCCCTCTCCTACTCATGCTCTCTCAAAAATAAATAAAAATTTAAAAAAATAAAAATATATCTTTTGTTTTGAACATTTCCATATTTATGTTGGCTATATTCCTAGGAGTGAAAGTGCTAGGTCATAGAGTGTTTGAATTTTCAGCTTTAGTGGCCATCTCCAAACATTTTTCAAATAATGACACCAATTTTTATTCCCACCAGCAGTTTATCGAGCATTCCAATTCTTATTCTTGCCAAAAAATCATATTATCAGATTATCAGCCTTTTTACTTTGATGCTGGACTGAGTGTCTCTCCTATTATCACATTTGGGTTTACTTAAACATTTTCTATGGCTTTTTAGATTAAGAAATTTATCATCTGTTTATTGGCCATTTGGGAATCAACCAGCATCTTGATATTGGTTAGGGTCCATTTTAACAGGAGTCTCTAATTGGTACAGTCATATATTTCCACAAGGTGGCACATAACATCTACATATCTTCCTTTTTATATATTGATGGACTTCATAAGAATTGCCCAAAATCATTATTCTATTAGATGTTGGCAAAATAATGATGTTCGGAATCGTTTATCCTTCACTTTTATTTGAAACATTTCTTTAGAGGAAATTAAACTTTCCCTCATCAATTATTTAGTTTTCAGGAGCTACTGTTCATTTAGGAACTGGAAGTTTTAAAAAAGAGTATCTTTGTTATTTACTACTTTGCAGAATAGTAAGATATTAAATTTTCAAGTTCTTGCCACCTTAGGAGACCTGCATTCCACTTTATTTTTCTCCAGCCATAGAAGACTGAAAATATCACCATTTCCTATCTTTCTTAGCATCTAACAAAGAGGAGCAATTAATGAATTCCGACATATTTGATATACTTCAAATCACTGAAATTATTACTTTTATTGATTGCTTAGGGCAGTCTGACATGACCTTAGTAGTCTTTGTAATCTTGATTGTTCTCTGCATGATAAGGTATTACAGGCTCACTTTATAAAACTCCTGTTCCAATTTTGGGACAAATAACATCCCCTCTCAAAGAGCCCTGTTTCCTTTTAGTTATAGATAACTCCAGATGCTAAAAGTACTCATCATAAAGACTTTAATCATTGTTTCTAGGCCTATTTGTTGAGTAGAAATGAGAATAATTAGTCCTTTTTTTTGTTTTTGTTTTTGCTTTGTAACAGAAAATACATTATGGCCTCATACCTACATTTCCAAAACAAATTTACATTTTGGTTATTTCACTTATATTCAGGGTTTTTTTATGTTGATAATTTTGGTTATTATCAACACTAAAATAATTGTTTGCATTATCCTAATATAAAATCAGTTGTAATACTTTGTGCGTGTGTGTGTGTGTTTGTATGCGTGTGTGTTCATATGTGTAAGGTTAAGTTAAAAGTTAATGGGCATACAAAACAATGGACTCCAAAGATGTCTGTGCTCTACTCTGTAAAACCTGTCTTGGCCATGTTAACTTCCATGACAAAAGAGATGTTGCAGATGTGGTTAAGGGTACAAACAATATTCTGGATCATTCAAATGGACCATATGGTTCCTTAATAGTAGAAAACCGTTTTTATTTCGGTCAGACTGATGGGAGAGAAGACAGAGAAATGACACATGACAAGGACTTGATCCACTATTGTTATCTTTGAGGACAGAATAAGGAGGACACAAGCCAGGGCATCCAGAAGCCTTTGGAATATATGAACAAACCAAAGTTTACAGTCAGCAAGAAAACAAGGACTTCAATCTTAAAACCAGCAGGAACTAACTT
Source organism: Hyaena hyaena (assembly GCF_003009895.1). Taxonomy (NCBI): domain Eukaryota; kingdom Metazoa; phylum Chordata; class Mammalia; order Carnivora; family Hyaenidae; genus Hyaena; species Hyaena hyaena. Next base: position 96,168 of record NW_024081517.1, read on the forward strand.
TTGCCATAAAGCTCAATAAGCAAGCAAGCAGATTCTCTTCTTGGGCAACCTGGTTTTAGCCCCGTGAAACCCATACTCGACTTCTAACCTAGAGAACTGTAAGATAATAAATTTGTACTGTTATAACCCACTACTTTAGGGGTCATTTATTATAGTAGCAATAAAAAAACTAACATAGTTAACTTCAATTTTTTTTTCTTTCTACTTTAGGGAATTTTTTCCATCTTGATTTAAGGTACTTTCTTTTATGTAAAACGTTCACAAGGTTACAACATAAAATCTATAAAACAAGATATTCATAGAGAAGTCCAGTTTCGCTGTCCTTTCCACCCTTCTTTTTCTTTTTTATATCCTTAAAAATTTACATTTTAGTTTTCCAGAGTTTTATTCACTCAAGTAAGAATACACAAACATTGATATTCCTATCCCTAAATTTTCTTTATTTTTTAAAATAACATACTCTAAAATTGGCAGTTTTGGTGTATAGTTTTATGAATTTTAATACATAAATAGATTCATTTAACCACTTTCACAATTAAGATACACCTTGATTCATTCCATAACTCCCAAAATTCCTTTGTGCTAGTCACTTTGTGGGAGAAGCAACATCTCTCCATCGATAACCCTAGTAACCGCTGTTGTGTTCTCCTTTACTATAGTTTCGTCTTTTTGAGAATGGAATAGCTACTTTCACTTTGCATGTAGTCAAACATTCAACTACTCTTAGGACCAAAAGTCCAATTCATCATATCTCTAAAAGCTATGTACAAAATTCCTCATATTAGCCAATAACCAAAAACAATTCCAGTATTAGTCAAAAGAATAAAAACTAAATTGTGTTATATTCATACAATTGAATATCATACTTCAATGAAAGGAATGGACTATGATATAACAATAATATAAGTATCTTAGTAACTTTTTTTTTTAATTTTTAATGTTTTATTTATTTTTGAGAGAGAGGGAGACAGCATGAGCAGGGGACGGTCAGAGAGAGAGGAAGACACAGAATTCTAAGCAGGCTCCAGGTTCCCAGCTGTCAGCACAGGGCCCTGATACGGGCTCGGGCTCAAATGAACCCTGAGATCATAACCTGAGCTGAAGTCGGATGCTTAAGCGACAGAGCCAACCAGGCGCCCCAAGTATCTTAGTAACATGTTAAATTATAAAGCCAGAAAAAAAGTTAGCATACTGATAGATTTCTATATGTTGTAAGTACACACACACAACACACACACACAAGCAAAACTATTCTATGGTTGCAGAAATAAGCACAGTAAGAAAAATGGTTGCACTTTGGATGGAGAACTGAACTGGAAAGGAACATAAGGAAGCTGCTTGCATTGATGACAATATTCTACACTTTGACTGAGATGTCTTTAGAAAGTTAAAAAAGTTTATCAGAATTGACCCAAATACGCATATAAAGTTTTTGCAGTTCACTGTATGTAAATCACCACATTTGTATAAAACAGGAAGTTTCAAAAGAAAAAAAAACAGAAAATGTCTGAGAAATTTCCTAAAATGAGGATAGACTTAAAGTCACAGAGAAAAATCCTAAAAGCAGAGAAGAAAGGCATATTACCTTCAAAGGAAGAACAGTAAGACTGATAACTGACTTTTTAACAGAAATGATGAAAACCAAAGGTCAAGTATGCTGCCATGCTTAAAAAACTGAAAGAAAATACCCACAATTCTAAAGCAAATGAAGTATTTTAAAATACGAATGAAATTAAAATAAAAGTCAAATTAAAAAACAAGAGAGATAAAGTTGTCAATGGAAATACAGATAAAAGAAAAATATTCACGAATAAAACAAAGAGAATCCAGGTAGAAATAAAGATTAAAGTTAGAATATAAATACAATTTTGACTGTAGTCTTCTTTTTTTTAATTTAAATACATGGCATTAATAAAGCAAGAGTTGGAGTTAATTATTTTCTTTTCTAGCATTATAAAATAGCACTGATACAAAATCAAATTAAAAAGCTGAATACTCTTACATATCTTAACTACATTGTGTTTATACTTATCAAATTCTTTCAAAAATATTAGTTTTTCTTTCTCTGCATAAATATATTGTTCCATCAGACAACTCCAAAGTGGTTATAGTTCATTGTGTTCTTGATAGTTTAAAATTATTCTTAAATGCTTATATACTTTTAGTTTTTTATAAAAAGCTTATATCAAACTTTACAAAAACTATAAAGTTATCATATTAACCATCATACTGGATTCTATTCATCATACTTTCATATATCTTCACACATTCAACCATATATACACATAAACACACTCCCAATGTTTGAGAGATATGCTACATATCAAACAATATCAATAATCCAAACAACTGTATTTCAGTAAAACAAATCTGTTACTCATATTTAATTCCTAGTAATTTATTTCTGATCACTCAGTAAATAATTCTTACAGCTTTTATAGTAACATAATATAAATCCTTAATATCTTTCTTCTCTGGTTATAAAATAGTGAACATTAAAATATTCATAAAATAGGCTATAATAATGTTTTATTATTTTGAATATATTTCTGAGGTTGAAGAAATTGGAAAATCAAGGTCAATGTAGTTATCTGACTTTTCATATCTAAAGACATAAAATTTCTTTATTTTAAAGTGAAAATTATTTCAACGATTTATTTTTCAAACATTATAATTTAATCATTAAACACTGCTGAATCAAATAAAAATAATCTCCAAATATCAAAGTTATCTCTTAAATCAATGTAATATGTTGTATATACATGTATTTATGGGTGTGCATGAATGTGTACACATGCATATGAAAGTGAAAGAGGTGTGTGTTTGTATAATCAGAACTGGGTTAAACAAATTCTATTCTTCAATCACGAGTTATAAAAGCTTTCAAAATCCTGCTTGTTTTTGAACTTGACACAGTTGGAGTGATATATATTGCCTTATCTTTGTTACTGAATGTTTAGTATTTTGCTTGTGAGAATCATTGTTATTTTTGTTTACAGCAGTATTTATTTTTTTCTTCTTGAAGTACAGCAATCCTTGTATATATAGACTACAATTATGTATCAGTTCTCAAGTATGATCCTTCCATTTTGCAGGTTTTTTTCTGACTCTTCATTATTTATTTATATTTTTTTAGTTTTCACGTTAAGTTATGAACTGGCAACACAGCTGAAGTATTTTTTCCATAAAATTATAACCACTAATTCCCAGACACTGTTAGTATATAACCATGTGAACATTAATACTCATCATCACTGAATCAATTACATATTAAAAGAAGGTATAAGAATTAAAAATTTGAGTCACACAGTTCAAAGGCATCTAAAATATAAAGGTTTGTTAAATTTATTAACAGAAACCCCGTTCTTTTTTATAAAAGAGATCTGGAGGAAAGGAAAATAGTTAACACACTTCACACAAAAACATTTGGTACGTAACAAACACTAAGTGTGGGGAAAATTTAGATTTTCAGAAATTTGATGATTATTAAATTTTTACAATCACAAAAATATCTTTATATTTTAAAAACAGTTAACTAAGCTAAAGAACACATTCTATGAATCCTACAGAAAACAAAGGCAACATTTTACTCACAGTATTTATTAGCCTCGGTCCAATTTTTTTAATATCCTTTCTGTTAAGTTGTGCCCCAAAGTACAAATATTGAGGCTTTTTTTTTTCTTTCTGGAGACAGTAAAGGCATATGCTCTGTACAATGTAGATATGTCATAAACTTTCAAACAGGTGTTTATTTTTCAATGGAGTTTCCCTAACAACACAAACTAAGATTTTTAGAAAGATATTAAGTAATCACTGTGAGTCTTGATAAAAAAACAACAAAACAATGTTTGTACCAACCTGATATATATTGGAACCGATGTGGTAAATGTAAATAAAAAGTGAGCAAGTCAATATATGTCACTTTCAGTGAAACAAGATCTAGAGTGCTGTTCATAGTTCTTGGGGTCTTAATTGTATATGACACCAAAAATATACAAGATTTGTGCTTCTTTTTTTTTTTTTTTTTAAGATTTGTGCTTCTTATTTTGTCATCTAATCTAAATTTCATATACATTCATGAGTGTTTCATACACCTTCATGAGCATTTACAAACTACCTACATTGCTACCCATATTCTTTATTCCCTACGTACAAGAGAATAAATGTTCTTGAGTTGGTCAAAAGTGAAACCTAAACTCACAACTGGAATCTTACTCCATTTTTACTTTTTAGACTTAGATCTTACAGTCACATCTTTTCCCTTTTGTATCACCAATCTCCCTCTCTCCTAGACTGTACTTAGCAGGAATATAAACATACTATAGAAACATCCACAATTCTCAATTCAAGATCCAAATTCCATTAAGCTATTGATCTGTTTTGAGATATATGTAAAGGAAGGAAGGAACCAAGGAAGGAACGAAGGAAGGAAGGATGGGAGGGGGATGGAGAAAGAGAAAGATTTAATATCTATGGGAAAAATTTCAACAAGTCCTACAATTGATGTTTGTATTCTCTCAGTGCCCACTCTATAATCTAAATTAATCTTAATCCCATTCTCAACTTCTTCATCAAAACATTGCTCCATCATGGTTTTTGACAATCTCATTTTAGCCACAGACACTATCCACCTCTTTTCCCTCATATTACTTGAAGTTTTAGCAGCCATTTTTCTAATATTCTTTAAAATACATCCTCTCGATTCTGAAAAACAATCCTCTCCTTATCTGCCTCTTGCTTCAACTCTTAATCTTCATTTTCATATCTTCATTCTCACTACTCCATTCTTCTGCAATGTCATATCTTTTGTTGATACCATCTATGGCATTTGTCATATCAGATATTACACTTTCCTAATAATTTGATTTAAATATTTTTGAATATCTTCTTTGTCCCTACTTATAATAATTATTTCCTCTGTTTGCACATGTGCAATAGTTATAATGGCTTTAATGTCCTAGTCAACGAATTCTATCATTTGTGTTATTGGAATCAATTTTAGTTGGTTTTTCTCTTCATTCTAAGTTGTTTCCTGTTCCTGTGGTAATTTATAGTTGTTGTGTTTTTTTTTTAATTTGATGTCAAATATAGTGAATTCTACTTTTTAATGTGCTAGTTTTTCATTACTGTGCATATTTCTTCAACTTGGTTTGGGAAGCATTTAGGTTACTTTTAAATAGTTGGATTATTTGGTTCTTGCGTTTAAACTTTGTTAGGCCCCAGATAACATTCAATCTAGGGATAGTTTTGTCTCATTATGAAGTTAAAACCTTATGCTGCATGTCTAGTGAGCTACAGAATTTTATACTCTCGCAGTTTGTATGAATATAATTCATTTCACATCTGGTATAAAATGCTTTTCCTGTCACCTCTAATCCTTCCAGGTAGTTCCTTGTCTAGCCTCAAGGAATTTTCCTTTAACAGATGTACTGGTCTATACCCATACAAATACTCAGCAGCCTCTGTATATCTCTGGAAATACTCTCCATGCAGCTCTCTCCGTTCTGATACTCCACCTTAGGAACTCTAGTTTTAGTCTCCCCAGATCCTCAGCTCTGTCTCTTCAACTCAAGGTATCTGTCACATTCTTTCAGGTTTCCTAATACTTGCACTATGTCTTGGAAACTCTTTCCTGGTAGGAAGCTGTGCCAATAGTAGGGTTTATACATTTTGTTCCCTAATTCTTACAGACCATTTACCTTTATATATATATATTTTTTTTCCATTTATTTTTGAGCAGAGACTGAGCATGAGCCAGGGAGGGTCAGAGAGAGACAGAGACACAGAATCCTTAGCAGGCTCTAGGACCTGAGCTAACAACACAGAGCCCAATGTCAGGCTCAAACCGACGAATTGTGAGATCATAACCTGAGCTGAAGTTGGACACATAACAGACTGAGTCACCCAGGTGCCCCACATTTACCTTTATTACAGGGTGTCCACTGTCTTGCATATTTTGTCCAGTTTTTTGGGGTTTTTTTTGTTTGATTTTGTTTTTGTTTTACAACTTTATTTTTTTAAGTTACTTGTTGTCTTAGAGGGAAGGGGATACCTAGTCCCTATTCCTCATCTTTGCCAAGAACAAAAGTCCCAGTTTAAGTTTTCCCCAATGCTGAGTTAGATAAATCTGGGGCACCAGGAGAAAAGTCCGTCTTTGCAAGGGACCAAAGGATCTGAGAAGAGCTCATCTAAGCTCCAATTTGTGCTAGTAATAAAAGGACAAGGAAAATAAGAGACTACCTAAGCCTTTAAATTGGTAAAGCACAAATTAGCTGGATACTTATAAAATTTGTCCCAGAAAGTGGTTAGAACATACACTGAGTGTAATATCTTACTAAAATTTTATTTCAGAGAAAGAATGTAAATTAATGGAAAAAGGAAACATTACACTTTTCCTTCCCCAACAGGAAAATTAGAGAAGAAAATGTAGGGTTGCCTTCAAAAAAGGGTTGCAAGAAGTTCCGTATAAGAACCTCTGGTTCAAAACTGTAAAGTTACCCATTTTATTACAAATAATATCCTATGCTTTAAAGAAAAGGGGGAAAAATACACTTTCTTCTCTCTGGGTTAATCCAGTGCAACCATAAGTCAACTAATATTTGAGAGATGACAAAGTAAAAGGATGGCAGCAACAATGTGACGTTTCACATCATATCACATTATGTCATCCATTGACTCAAAAGGACAATGAAGACATCACTGTTAAGGAATTTCTTCTCCACATTTTGCAGCTCAGTGGATTAGGCTCATGAGCTCATCACCAAGTTAGGCTATTTGGGTTATGTGAGGGAACCTTTTGTTGCTTAGAGGGCAGGAAGCCTTTGAGGTTTTACAAACCTCCCACAGTAGCAAAGAATCGATGTACATTTGTTGTATCTTTGCTCCACTTAGAACCTGGATTCTCTAAGACTAATTCATAAGTATTACAGCTGTATCTATGGTTAGTACTTTCTTTTTTAATAAAAGCTCATAAACTGTACAATTGTAACAATAGATTAATCACTGCTCTTCTTTCATTCAAACATAGTTTGGATGCATTCACATTGCATTTTTTCCCCTGTCCACTCAATTCACTTAACAATTCATCCATCCATTCATTCATTCATTCATTCACCTACCCATTAATTTATCAAACACTAATAGTGACTACCCGCTCTATTTCCTATGACCTTATCACTGAAACTTAAATTTAACAAAATAATTGAAACTTTACCTTTGCTTAACCTCCATTCTTTTATTAAAGAATCAGATTAGCTCTTTTCATAGAAAAGTTTCCAAAACTACAGTTTAATTCATTATAAGGGTATACAAAAGACATTTGAGTACAGGTTAAACTATGATTTTTGGGAATCAGTGTCTAAACTTTCTGAGATCCTAACCTAAGAAGGCAAGTAGTAGTCTTTAGCCTTGTACCTCTATCCATCAAGAATAATTCATAGTCAGGCCTGAACAGAGGCTTTCAGGCAGCAGGATTTATCTAAGTTGGACGTACTCTCCACTCAAATCTTTAAAAGCAGCACTTGTTTACTGACCATTAACTATGCCAGGCATTGCACAGGTTTTTTTTTTTTTTTTTAATCTTTAAAATATTTCTTAAGCTAAGTACTACTCTTAACCATAATTTTGTAAATTAGAAGACTAGGGCTCAAAACAGTTAAGAAGCTTTCCTGTGTACCTATAGGGTCTTTTAAGATGGAACCCAGGGCATTTCATACAAACCTGAACTCTTAACCAATTTGCTGTATTGTTTCCTTAAGTTATTTATGATGTCCCAGATCCCAGGCTTTCTATCTTTGATGATAGTTCTTGATTCTCTTGACTAGTGAACTTGCTTCTCATTTTTTTTTTTTTAATGTTTATTTCTGAGAGGGTGAGAGAGAGACAGCATGTGCAGGGGAGGGTCAGAGAGAGAGGGAGATACAGAATCCGAAACAGGCTCCAGGCTCTGAGCTAGCTGTCAGCACAGAGCCCGACGCGGGGCTCAAACCCACAAACTGTGAGATCATGACCTGAGCCGAAGTCGGACGTTTAACTGACTGAGCCACCCAGGCGCCTCTTGCTTCTCATTTCTTAAATCTCTTATTTTGTGCTCATATTATTGTTATAATTTATTTCACATCTTCAATTACTGATGACCTACTGCTTTTGCATCTTAAGATTATCAAACAAAGCAGATCAATTGGAATTCAGGCAGTTCAGGGTTTCTCTTCTAAACTCAGATAGCAACTCAACAGAATTCTTTATAAAAACAGATTCTCAAAGGAATAAATTAAATACCTTTTCATAGTTAGGCCAGAAAAGAAAAGCTGCCTCTCATGGAGTACAGCTTAATTAATATCACAGATCTGTTTCCACTAACAGTCATGTAGGCCTTGAAAAATTAGTAATTTTTAGTTAAATGTTTGCTTACTCCTTTAAGGTCTTCATAAAATACTCAACAGTCTTCTTTCTCCCCTCTTTAGCAGTTTACAAACTTGTCTGGATGAACTGTGGCAGAAGTCTAAATGCTGTTCCTTTACATTCCCTCATGAGGTCAAGAAACCTCTCTTTATATCTCCTGGCAGAACAACTGTAGTTATTAATAATTCCCTCAACTAATTATAAATTCAATACTACTATTAACCCCAGGTTAGATAACTACAGATGTTCTTCGATGTTCCTCTGGAAAATATTTTCATTTTTAGCCTAATGAAATAGATTATTTATCTCCACTCTAGAGTCTCCTTTACCAAGTTCCTTTGGTAGGCCTTTTCCTTTCTGTTTCCTTAAATCTTTTCTACATAAAATACTTGACAACATCATATTCTAAGTATTTAAGGAAAAACAAGCAAATTACAAAATCCAAAACAAAAAGAATAAAAAATTTTGTACTGATAATCCTTATTTCTCCTTTTCCAGTGACAAACTTATTAACTGTATTTTTGAGTAAATTTTATCATAAATATGGTATCTATACAGCTTGGACAACAACAAAAAACAAATATGAGAAATAATTCAGTCATATCATACTTACACAAGTACAATTAATATTTCAATATCAGTTGCTAACTTTTCTTAGCATAGCTTATTTTTAATTCAGTTTTAATCTTATAATTCATTGATTACAAATATTCTCAAATACATTTCTAATCATGAAATTTTAAATTAGTTATCTATCACCTTATTGCCTATATGTGAACATTTAAATGCTCCAGGATTTCAAAAAACATTGAGACAAATTTTCACATTTGAATTATTTTCCTTAGTCTAGAACTCAAAATTGGGAAAGACACCTCACAAGTAGATCCAATAATCATGAGAAATAGAGGTACCAAAGAAGAAGATGTCATGAAAGTCCTATAATTTCATGTAGTTTACATATGCTTTCTCATTCTGTTCTTGCCTGTACCTTAATATACATTTTTACTGTGGCATGGTTAGTTATTATGTCTGCCTGACCTTATGACTCAACAGATTCCATATTACAAGTTCATGATGAACAGTTATGTATTCTTTGTTGACACAATGAACAATATGTTTTTTCAAACAGAAATAAAATGTTGGTAACATGATGGTCCTACTGCAAAACCTTATGAAATTGTGCTGAGAATTTCCTACTGGGTTATCAGAGACCCCATACCACATTCCTATTTGCCACTTAGACTTTAGCCTCATCAGATTTGCTGGATCATATGGCTGAGTTGTCAAAATGCATGTACCATAAACCTAGATTTGTTCCAAATTCTCTTATAATCTTAGTTCCAGTTAATACTTGCAGCCTACGGAGTCCTCTAATAGTGGATAAGAGTAGTACTTTAAGTGTGGGATATGTTGCCTCCCAGCTTTAAACATCCCACAATATGCTCCTTCTTAGTGGTAGGTAGTGGAAATGTAGACATCCACAAGTTCTCTGCCTCATCCCAGTCCTTAGTGTTCCATTTTTTAAATATAAGAATCCTAAGTCTAATATAAGTGACCTGCCAAAGCTGTAATTCCAGCACTGTTCCTGTCTTCCTGCTTTTACAATTAGACTCTGGCCCTGATTTTCCCTGCTGGTCTCCCTAAATGCCTCCATGGAGGCCCTGTGTGTTTCACAGCATGCCTTTTATAATTTTGCCGTTTATAATTGGTTGATCAGAACTTAATATTTTCTTTCCCAAAACTTAGTAAGCAGTTAACAAAAGTTTTCTAATTAAACAATTCTTATACTTAGTATTTCTTCACACTGCTCAAGTGCTTTAACAACCTCATAATCTGTACTTCATTTTCTATCTATATATTATCTCAACCCACCAGATGAGATTCTTTGTAATTGTGATGGTGCTATTTACTAAAGACTGTCTTTATTATAGGAAAGAGGTCAAGATTTTCAACTGATGGACAAATGATCCAGTCCCACAATTCCACTGTGACTATTTACTTTCTAGGCCTACTGTTAGGTATTGGCTTTCTCAGGCTGAGTTTCCCTGAAATTTGAGCCTGCAACTGCCACTTATTGAAAATACTTTATTCAGAAATTAGCCCATATGCTCAAGTGAGGCATAAAGGCAGAAATACAGAGAATGATGGAAAGCCAATAAAAGAGTATTATTATTAAATTGTCCATTACTATCTATTACTGGGGCTCATTCCCCTGGGATCTTAACAGTCTCATACAATGGTTATCAGAACTATCTATGAGGGGACAAAAAGAAATGTTCATTCTCTTACTCCTATCCTACTTTTGTCAAAAGTAGTCTTTTCAGGGAGACTGGGTGGCTCAGACAGTTAAGCATCGGACTTTGGCTCAGGTCATGATCTCATAGCTCGTGAATTTGAACCCCACCATTGGGCTCTATGCTAACAGCTCAGAGCCTGGAGCCTTTGGATTCTGTCTCCATCTCTCTCTGCCCCTCCCCGACTCACACTCTCTCTCTCTCTCCCTCTCTCAAATATAAATAAACATTTAAAAAAATTTTTTAAAGAGCAGTCTTTTCATAGGTAGCATTAATTCCCTAACTGGACTGCTCATGCTTGAGGAAGAAATGGCTCCTGAGACATTCCATGCTAAGATCTCACAAGGCTCAAAGGCAGTCAACAACAACTTTGAATATAGATTGTACCTGTGTGAATCCAGTCACAGTGAACAGAGAACTGTCTGGGACACGGGGTAACAACCTAAATATTTGAAATGGCATGTGAGAAATATCAGGTGTAGGTAATCTTGTTCTCTTTTATTTCTCCTCCTTTTCCCTAGTGGAGAGCAAAAGAGAAATATCAAAAGCAACTCTTTTTTTTCCCTCTTTCAAATTTTGTTTTCCTTTTTATTTCATGTGGTGCTTCCACTGTATTTCTTTATTCTCATTTAAGAAAAACAGCAACTCTTCCATGAACTCTGTTGAATTCAAAGGGTACCAAGATTCAGAGAGTCAAGACTGCATATGGAAAAAGTCAATTATATACATAAAATATTTTATATAGAATTTCATATAAATATATGAATGTATTTATATGTACACATATATTCAAAACTCTACAGATTTTGCTAGACTGATATTTCTTGTCTTCCTAGTACATGTAGTATATTCACTTTTATTTCAGTCAATTTTGACCTAACTGGGGTTCAGACTGAACTCTTATTGTCCTTTGCTTTCCTTTCTTGGATTGCTGCAAGGACTCAGTAATTGTTATTTCTACTTGGCCGTGATCTATGTAATCATACTACGTGTTACCCCTTGACAAGCAATTCTTATTGTCTTCACCACAGCCCCACCCCCAATTTGTGAAATGGGATTAATACTTTTTATAAACAAGGCTGTGGTTATTCAAAAGAAGTAAATAACATGAATAAAAGATTGTAAAATAACTATGTAGCCAACATGAACAAGATAATTTAGTACTCAAAGAAGGTAAATATTTTATCTTATTCTATGAAAATTATTAAGTACTAATCTATAGCCAATGTAAAAGAAAAATATAATTGCACAAAGAAAGAAAAAAATGAATTTAGTACCCTTGTGGTTTAGTTTCTTGCTTGTGTGTGAGGAAATGAAAAATGTTAACTTCATTAGATGATCTTTAGTCCATTTCAGCTCTAATATTCTTTATTTCTAAGTAAACTCTGATTGTGTTATTGTAAGTCTTCTGTTCTCTCTGATATTGACCCTGATTAATAAACTGACCATTCCTTGCTGAGCTATGAGAGTGTAGTCAAAGCTCTTCTCAACGAAAACATTAGAAACTTATTCTAATTAGCTTGAAGAAAGAGTGGATGAAGAGGAGAAAATGTATTGTCAGTATCTTAACTTATCCATAAAAAATCCAATAGCAGGAAGCAGAGTTTTATCTCACTAGTGACAGGAACGTGGAGCTCTTTAAAGAGAAAATGATATTGCCCTCTTAAATCTGAGCTACATGGTCTCTTTGGTCTGAATTTCTCCATATACATGCTTCATTCTTTCCCTGGGTGCATAGATCGGCTTAGCATGCTCACTCACAGCCAAATAAATCATCTCAGCCAAGTTTTGTCACACTTACCAGTTTAAGTGCATTACAGACACTAACTGAAATTGTTCTGTCCTAATTCCAAATTCAAGAAAAGAGTTTAGGATTGGTCTGACTTCAACTGGGCATCTGAACCAATCAACTGTGACAGGGGGCAAGTCTCATAGTAAAAACTAACTGCCAGAGTGCAAACCTGTTCATAGAGTAGAGAGTTTTGTTAAAAATCTGAAAAGTGTGGATTGAGAACACGCTCTAAGCTAAATCTAGTATACATGGAAATGATAAGATTATTTCAAAAGGTGCAGAGAATGAGTGGAATGCTAAAAGTGATAATCTTCCAAGCAGCAAATATAAAATTCACAATGATAAAGAAAATTCAATGTGACATACGATACTGGATTTCTATGAAAACAATAATTAATTTCCATGGTATTTTCTCTAGTTGAACAAAGAATTCTGTATTCATATTTGTTCTATTCATCAACAGAAGATATAGATGAATATAGATATATTCATAGATATAATCTATATCTTCTATAGAAGATTCTTCCTATAAAAAATTATTCCAAGTAGTCAGAGATGTGTGCACTACAAACTTGTAAAGCCTCAATATCTCTGACTAATTAAATGTCTCTCTGATATAGCCAGTGGCAGGGGCTCTCATGATGCTGTTAACGACCTGTGAAATCTAAGCAGCTCAGAAGTTCTAAGAACACAAATTGGGAGCATGGAACCATAAAATAAAGACTCAGCTATTCTTTTTAACATTTAGGGTTTACTGTAACCAAATTGAAATATAATAGTTTGAGCTAAATACCTGTACAAAAATCTCAAGCTTAGTGTCAAATGAAATTTAACAAAGTAAAAGGCTTTAAAAGCCTTTATGAGAGAAGACCGGTGATTCAGTAGAGGAGGAGCTTCTTTATGAAGAATTTCAAAACCCATAACCACTCTAATATTAATTTAATCTCTTCCTTAATTATGAAGGTTAGAAGAAGACTGCATTTCCTATAATTCAAGCCAACTGAAAGGGTAGTCAAAAGAAGCAGTAATAGAGACTTTGATGGTTTATAAGAGAAGACATAAATATCCCCCTGTCTACCTGAATACTCAATGAATGACAGAGGAATGTTTAGGCCATGCACCTATTGGAATAGAGAATTCAGAGATATTTTTTTGAAAAATAACAAGAACCCTCTGACATCTGAGGGAGAATCATAGAGATTGGCACCTGGTTGATAAAGTTGGAAGGCTGAGGCTGACCTGAATATCCCTAAGTGACAGGGAAAATAGAAAGAAGACCATTTGCTTTCTGAGGTAGTGGGCAAGGGTTTGAGTTTCTATACTCCAAGTGAAAGGTAAGTGAATTTGGGTTGCTCAAGAGAACTATCTTGAACACTCAGTTAAGCGTCCGACTTCAGCTCAGGTCATGATCTCACGGTTCATGGGTTCAAGCCCTGCGTCGGGCTCTGTGCTGACTGCCAGGTCGGAGCCTGTTTCAGTCTCTTTGTCTCCCTCTCTCTCTGACCGTCCCCTGCTCACGCTCTCTCTCTCTCTCTCTCTCTCTCTCTCAGAAATAAAAAAAAAAAAAAAAGGAGAGAGAGAGAGAGGGAACTATCTTCTGGATAAGGTAATATTAGCAGAAGAGGAAGATAACCACTAAATCAAAATTAAAGGAATAGGACAAAAGGCCTATTGGAGTTGGAGAATACAATGGCTATATTAGAAAGTGGTTAAAAAGTCCAGAGGAATCTCCATTAATTGTCTGTGAAAGAAATCATCTATATACTCCTTAAAAGAGCCAGCATTTGGAATATATATATATATCATCCAAGAGAGAAACAAAATTTTTAAAAGGCTAAATTAATGGATCCTTAGCTTAATTCTGAAATCTCTCTCAACTGTTCAATCTTGGAGAAGCTAAAATCAATAGATGAGTGTTAGGTCCTAGAGCTTATAAGAGCTGGGTGAAATAGATCATGTATTCACTTTCCTATTGCTCTTAGAGAGACAGCAATGAGGTATGAGAGCAGTGGCTGGGGTTCGTGGGAGTGGGGTTGCGGAGAAAGGAACTGTTTCATTCAATAGCCTCTGTACTCTCAAGGTCCAACCATCTGAGGTCCAACTATCGTTGGCTCAGCTGCATTTTATTCTTTAGGAAGGTGAAATTTATTAATACTACTGTGGTCATTAATGCTGTTTACCAAATATTGTAGTTATCTATCTTCTCCACAAAGTGCTTTTACCAAAAACTGTATTAATGGTATGTACCACACTGACAGAAGGCTTAGTGGACTTATTATGATTAATCACAGTCATTCTCCACTTGTTTAGTAATCAGAGATGAATATGTTGAGAAGCTGCCCAGGAATGTCTGGGTCTTCAAGTCACTTGCCATGAATAGATTTCATAGTAAAATACATACCATTAGTATCCCTTAAAACCAACTTGGCTCATTTTGTCCTTTCAAGTGTCAAAATTAACTTTAATTTTCTTGAATTTAATCATTTTTATTATTTTCAAAATTCATTAAAATATACTCTATCTCTTTTCTCTCATTTGTTATGTGACAAATTTATGTTCCCTACATAGTGAGTCCTTTATCAATGATGACTCTAAAGCCATATATTCTGTAATTAAATTTAACAAAATTTCAGTAGGGACATTTTTCTCATAGAGAACACTTTTCTGCTCAAAATTGTTTTCATTAACTAATTAATGAGGTATTTCATAAAAATAAAAATTTGAAACAATATTTAATGAATAAAGTAGAAAAAAATGACAGTACAATAGATATGATATACAGGATGCTAAAAAAGCTGAAGTATAACAGCTCTTTTGGATATTTTTTCTAATACATATGGATGTATATTTACACCCCTATATAGTTATATCATATATGTATGTACATTGTTGGAAAATTATAATTAAAAAAATATTCTACTAACTCAAAAAACTTCTCTCCACAAAGGCATGAGAGAAAGAAATCAATTTTGTTACTGAATTAGAATTAAACCAGAATGTTATGTGCATCACAGGTAATCTGCTAAGAGATCGCCAAGACAGAAACAAATCCTATACTGATATACATGTAAGCAGATACAACTCATTACATACTTCTTCTCAAGATAAACAAAATTAGCCTTTAAGTAAGAGAACTTGACAACACTGTGACACAGAGCTCATCCTAAATTCGCTGGGATGGTCATCTATGTTTGTTAATTCATTTTATCTTAAAAAAGTAAAAACAGGGGTGCCTGAGTGGCTCAGTAGGTTGAGCCTCCGACTTCGCTCAGGTCATAACCTCAGGGTTCGTGGGTTCAAGTCCACGTCAGGCTCAGTGCTGACAGCAGAAAGCCTGGGGCCTGCTTCTGATTCCAGCTCTCCATCTCTGCCCCTCCTCCACTTGAAGTCGGCCACCCTCTCTATCAAAAATAAACATTAATTTTTTTAAAGTAAAAATAAACATCTCACATATTTATGATAGGAGGCAGTCTTAGAGGCAGGTAGGTGGCTTGCTGAAGTTAGGCTTCTATTCTCTCATGGAAAATGGTAATCGGGGTGTTGTCTTTCTTAATGATTACATTGCAATGAGCTGGTTCCCAGGCTCTTGAGAAAGGCATTCCTGTGTTGCAACACAGACATAAGTCTTCTTTAGCTTTTAAAAGAATTTACACATATTTCCAAGACATAGGAAAAGAAGTTACAATTACAAATTATCTTAACTAAGTACTCTAAGAAAAGGGAGAAAGAAAAGGGAGACATCTCTTATTTTCAGTAAGGAGAATTAAGCTTCTTATTTTAATTTTAATTTTCACTTAGAGCTTTCTAAGTGTAGGAACTTTCCTAAGCCATTGCATTAAAAGTAACAGCAGTTTACAATTTTTTTAATTTTAAGAAAATAAAGAATAATTTTATTCTTCCAGTATTTTAAGGTTCCAGGCAAAATTAACTTTAATAAATTTACTTGAGAGTAATCACTAAAATACACTTTGCTTTCCCAACTTATTGTTATTGTCTTGTCAACAATGCTCATTAATATATAATTAAAGAATACCTTTCAGGGCACCTGAGTAACTTGGTTAGGCATCCAACTCTTGATTTTGGCTCAGGTCATGGTCTCATATTAACGTGAGTTCAAGCCCCACATAGCCTGTATTATGGCATCACCCCCAGGGATTAGCAGTCAGGCCAACTAGTGGAAGAGGCAACAATCTGTTCTCACTAGAGTAGACATTTACCCTAAACATAGATTTTCTTTCCCTGTCTGCAATACTTCCGCCAAGTCACCACCCATGGACTTACAGAATACCAGGGTGGTGTTACATACAACATCATTTCTGATCAAGCAATGAACTTTGCAAATGAGCGCAGTTCCATAGATTCACTGAATGCACATTTTCCTTGTTATCAGGAAACAGCTGGCTTGATAAAACAGAACAATTTCCTTATGAATTCTTACTTATGGTTATATCTCAGTTGTACAACCTTGCAGATGTGGCTTATCTCCAAGATGTGATATTTTCTCTAAATCAGTAATGCATATATAAATATTTCTCCCACAGCCAAGATTTATGGATCTGTGCATAAAAGGGTAAAAATGAGAAGTATCTCCTTTCACTATTAGCACAAGTGATCCATTAGAAAAGAAAAAAAGAAAATGAAATTAAATAAAACAAAATATAAGGAAAGGAAAGGAAAGGAAAGGAAAGGAAAGGAAAGGAAAGGAAAGGAAAGGAAAAGGAAAGGAAAAGGGAAAGGAAAAAAGGAAAAAGGGAAAAGGGAAAAGAAAAGTGGAGGGGAGCGAAAATTCCCTGTTCTCTATAACTTTGGGTTCAAATGGTAGAGAAATCTTAAATCTGAAATAGAAATTATTTTATCAATGACAAAATAATGATTCTGCTGAACTAGAATTTGAGATGGTAACCTAACCACTTTTAGCTCCTCATGTCAATGAAACAGATAAAGGGGTTACAGTTCTGACTGGGTAAATGACTGACAATCAATGGAATAGTGGGTTGTTACTATATAATGAGGACTCAGAATAATATATTTAGAAGATAGATGATTTCCTAGGAGGCCTCTCAATACTCTAAGTGCTATGATTAAAGTCAGTGGAAAGGTTGTATCCTGTTAGGGAGAAGCATCATTTGATTGATTCTTTTTATTGGAAATTAGTGTGTTTAAAGAGATATGTATGGGTCCTAAGTGACAAAAGGTATAGTGTACTGGTTTCATAGTATGTTAACTGAGCAAAGCTGACTATTTTTCTTGGCATATCCTTACCTGTACGCTTTTCATAAGAATAGGCCACAAAAGATACATTTTTGCAAAGATTTAGAGGGAAGAAATGAAGCCGCAGATTTATTGATATTTATGTGCAGAAGGCTTACCAAGGTAATGGGGCACTTTTGAGCTCACATGTATTGCTGCTTTCTTCTGGCTAAACCTGTATGGTGGGGAAGTGGGAATGCACCAGCAGCAGGCCTGCAACTGATCTACATCCCCCTAGATCTGCCTTCAGCTATGAATCCTGGGGCAAATGTGTATATAGCTCCATGAAGAAGGGTAGTAGTTTCTCATTCAGGACAACAATCTCGTCATAGTCAAAAGCAGTGAAAACTGAAATCAGTTCCAGTTAACATTTATAGGTTCCAGTTTTTACATGAGTCCAGTTTATCTTTGCTCTCTTTTTTATCCATCTTTCCTTCTTTATCCATCTTTCTCTCTAACCGCCTGCTCTCAACTTTAAGCTCCAGCCTCAAATATGAAAACCAAAGTCTGAAAGATCTGGCATTGGTTCTTCTGTTTGTCATACTGAACTATGATAAGAGGGTAAGGGATATTTTCAATGAGGAGAACACTGTTGAGCAAACATTGAAGAGGAGAGGGAGTGAATTCATTTTTCTTTGAGTCTCAGGAGTTCAGCAGGATAAACTGAAGTTAAAAAATAGGTATTCAAGTTAAAACCAATAAAATTATTCACAGTGGAATTATTAAAACAAGAATTTCTTATTCATGAAAAAAAGAATACATTATTCATGGACTCTGTATTTGTGAATTTGCCTACTCACTAAAATTTATTTATAATTCCCAAATCAGTACCGCCAGTGTTTTCATGGTCATTCACACACACGTGCACATTAGCACAAATCTTGAGTTTTTTTACCACTGAAATTACTGGCTTGTTTTATGAGGACATTGTGAAATGAACCTAAATAATGGAAATGGGTCTCCAAACCCCTGGCATAAGATCATGCAATCCATTATGTAAGATAATAGTAAATAAAGTGTTTTTAAACAGAAATGCATATAAAACAAAGCTCGTTGATAAAAATGTGACAAGTCTTTCAGGAACCTAACCCTGAATATTTCCTAGGAGCAAGAATTCCCTATTCACTAATTGTGTGTTTGAGGCAACTTTGTAGAAATATTAACTACTCTGAATAATGAAGCTGAATAACAATAAATGATATATATATATGTGTGTGTGTGTTTGTATGTGTGTGTGATATTATTACTCTTAGCTGAGATAGAAAGTCATATTATATAATAAATATAAATAACAATTATTTTTTAGTTGGTAGATTTTTTAAATGAAACTCTCCCAAAATGTGGCACTTTTTATATGAAGTGGTATAACAGTTTTCTGAGAACCTCAGGATTTATATAAACATCGGATTCTTATTTTATTCAGATGATTTAAGGAAATACTTTAACAAATTACTTGTTTGATATATTTGTCACCTCACAAATGTATCTAAAGAGGGGCGAGGGGCTCAGTTAGTTAAGTGTCCAACTTCAGCTCAGGCCATGATCTCACAGTTTGTGGGTTCGAGCCCTACGTCGGGCTCTGTGCTGACAGCTAGCTCAGAGCTTGGAGCCTGTTTCAGATTCTGTGTCTCCCTCTCTCTCTCACCCTCACCTGCTCACAGTGTCTCACTCTTTCTCTCTCAGAAATAAATAAAAACATTAAAATTTTTTTTAAAAATGTATCTAAAGAACTGGGAGTCATCAAAATCTAGAATTTATGAGATCACAGGTGACTTTTATTAACTCTCTGGATTAATAGGCACAACTAAATTTTTAGCTACATCTTAGGTAGAGAACAGCAAGGCATCTAGAAAATGAGTGAGAACCTACTATAAAGCTCACACTCAAGTTTACCGTAATAGTTATATATATTCTCAGACTGTCTGTGTTCATCATACAAAGGCAACATTTTTTCCTACGGAAACGAACTGCTAAAGCAATGATGAGCTAATGAGTTATTTAGTAGGATAAAGGATTCTATTGTGTGCAGAATATTTCATTTTATAGTGTTTATTACCTATATATCTGTCTTAGCACAGAAGTGCTAGAGAGAATAACTTGTTCCCCAAAACTTTAGGAAAGTTCCATATAGCAAAAATAATTTTTAGAATTATTTATTATTTTAGAAGCTAATAATACAAATGTTTGCTATTTTAGTCTTTAGATTTATTATCCAAATTAGGAAAATGTGTGTTTCAAAGCATCACGAGTTTTAGGATCCATGAGTAAATGTCTTGTTTTTTGAACATTAGGTAATAATGTTAATAAGATGCTGGATCATATGGAAATAATGAACAACAAATCAATCTCAAATAGCTAACCTATAAAATCATATTTTGCATCTAAACTCAATTAATTTTATAGAAGAGTAGCATGAATCCAAAAGCATTAGCCAGAGTTTATTATATAGATTCATCCAAGAGTTCAGGCCATCAAGACAAAAATTAGCACAGTGAAGGACTTTCTTACACATAGGGCTCTGATAGGCTTTGTGGATTAATATAGTATTCAGACACTAGCCTAGAACTAGACAAAGTTTATATATTTTTTGTTGATGATAATCATAATGTCGATCATGCCGAGTGAACCGCTTCATTTTCTAATGAGCCATTAGGTGTTTAGTTATTGACACACAATATATACTGACAAGGTACCTGATACATTGATTAGATATCCGTCCCCTTACTCTGCCACTGTTAGTAATCATTATTTATGTATTATCCTAAATAGTTCTTGTTAGGCAGTAAAAGTTATCATACATTCAGAAATTCACAAATGTCTATGCTTAAAGAATTTAAACTCAGTGAAAAGAAGGTACTATTTGTTGACAGAGAAAACAGAGGCTAATAGAACAGAAAAAAAAAAGTTGTCATCCAGAAATAGATCAAATTCTTTAAGCAGAAGACAAAGGAAAAGGGAGAAATAGGACACTCATAGAGGAATGGGTGTATATGTATGTGAAAGTGCGCATTTCTGTTCATTTTTGCATTTTGTGATGCCTAGCTGTAACTGCAGAACAGACAGTAAAGTAAGAGGAAATATAAAGGGTATTTATACCCTTTATATAAGATATAAATATAAGAGGATTTACAAAGGGTAATAGTGGATTCAGGGAACTAGGTTGTTTTCAGTTGAAAAATGTAATCCTACTTTATGCAACAACCAGTGCTAGAGTAAGGAAACTTGGACTATAATTGATAAATTTCTGGAGATTAGTGTGGACAACTCTTAGAGTTAAAAACTCCAGGGAGACCCAGTTATCTAGGGACCCCATAATTTGAGAGTTTATCTCCTAAATCTTTACCAGGTTCTCACAGCAAATATTGGAGCTAAATCCCCTTGTGCTTCCAGTAGGGGGAGAAGAAAAACACCCATTTGGAAATAAACCTGAGCATTCTGTTCTTTTTAACAGAGTCTGACCTCAAGAGGAATTATTTAACAGGAGCCTAATTTGTCTGGGTTTTATCACAACTTAACTGATCTGGGAGAAGGGAAATGCTCAACTTCAGCGCACCCTAGACATACTGTGCAACCTAATATGGAAGTAGGCAGGAATGATAATCATGTGCATGTCACAGTCCAGAGGCACCGACTCACTAAAAGACTGAGACCTATCCAATCTTCTGCACATACCTTACCACCACATTACTAAAGGCCTACTAACAGCAGTTCCTTATAAATATATATTTACAAGACATACCAAGAAGGAAAAACAGAAACAAACAAAAAACAGAGTTGAAAGAGATAATCAACAGAATCAGACTCAGATACTACAGGAATGCTGGAATTATTAGCCTGGAAATTTAAAACACCTATAATTAATTTGATAATGGCTTTAATGGATAAGGTAGCATAAGAACAAATGAGCAATATAGGCAGTGAGATGGAATTTCTAAGAAAGATCCAAAAACAAATGCTAGAGAAAAAAATCCATAACAGAAATGAAAAATGCCTAAGGACCATGAAATAACTACAAAATAGGGTAACATATACAAAATAGAAATTGCAGAAGAAGAGGCAAGAAAGCAAGAAAGAAACAAAGGAGAGACGGAAGGAGGATGCATAAAGCACCTGGCTGGCTCAGTCGGTTAAGCATCTGAATCTTGGTTTTGGCTCAGGTTATCATCTAATGGTACATGGGATGGAGCCCCACATCTGGCTCTGTGCTGTCAGCATGCAGCCTGCTTGCGCTTGTCTCTCTCCCTCTCTCTCAGCCCTCCCCCACTCACGTGCATATTCTCTATATATATATATTTTCCTCAAAATAAACAAACAGTTTTTAAAAATAAAAATATATAAAATAATAACTAAGAATTTCCCCAAATTAGTGACAGATAAAAACCCATTCATCCAGGAAACTCAGAAAACACCAAAAAGGATATGTGCCAAAAAAAACTGTGCTTAAGTTTATCACTTCAATCTATAAAAAGTCAGGACAAAGAAAAAAATTTGAAAGAAGACAGAGGGGGGAAAATATCTTACCTAATGAGTAGCCAAAGTTAAGTATTAATTCAACTTCTACTTTGAGAAAAAATCTAAGCAATAAGTGAAGTGAAATATTTCAAGTGTTGAGAGGAAAAACAAAATGAAACAAAACACAAAAATAAAACCAAAAAACAGCAACCAGCAAATCTGTACCTAAGAAACTGTTTTTTAAAAATAAAGGATATATAAAGATTTTCTCAGACAAATAAAAGTTAAGGGAATCTGTTGCTACCTGCCTCTAAGCAAAACTAATATGGTATGAAAGGAAAGACAAAGGAATTATACAAAATACTCCATTAAAACTAGAAAAGGCAGAAAAAGAATGGAAAACAAAAACTAGGAATAAAGAAGAAGAGCCACAAGTAGAAAACAGTAGCAAATATGCTAGTGTTCCAACTGTATCAATAAACTCTAAATGTAATTATCTAAATGCATCAATGAAAACAGATCATCAGAGTAGATCAAAAACCAAGCTCCAACTATATGCAATCTATAAAAAACCAACTTCAAATATAAGACAAGTAAATAGATGGAGAAAGATATGCCATGATAACGCTGCTTAAAAGAAATCAAGAGTAGCTATATTAATTTCAGATACAGAAAGGAAAGTTATCAGGGGTATAATGTTATTATATAATGCTAAAGGAGTCAATTCACCAAGAAAACACACTGATTTTTTAAATAATTTTTTGACGTTTATTCACTTTTGAGAGACAGAGTACAAGTGGGTAGGGACAGAGAGAGAAGGAGACAGAATCTGAAAGAGGCTCCAGGCTCTGAGCTGCCAGCTCAGAACCCAATGCAGGGCTCCAACTCACAAGCCACAAGATCATGACCTGAGCTGAAGTCAGCTGCTTAACTGACTGAGCCACTCAGGCACCCCAAGAATACACAATGATGTTTAATATCTATATGCCCAACAACAGAGTGCCAAAACACACGAGGCAAAACTTATAGAACTGCAAGTAGAAATAGATAAATCCACTATTATAGTTGAACACTTCAATCACTCTGTCTCAGAAATGGACAGATTCAACAGGCAGAAAACCATTAAAGACAGATGAATCCAAGAACAAAAACTGGACATAATGGATAACTTGGGGCTACTTCATCCAACAAAAGCAGAATACATATTCTTCTCAAGATCACATGAAACACTTGCCAAGATAGACTTCATTCTGGGACATAAAACACACCTTGATATTCTTTAGTATCATAGGTAAAACAAGGCAATACCACCTATCCCATGGACATTAATAGATTAAAGGAATACTATGTAAAACTCTATGCCCACAAATTTAATCATCTAACTGAAATACAACAATTCTTTGAGAAACACAATTTACCAAAACTCACACCAGAATAGACAGTTATGAATAGGCCTATATTTATTTTTAAAAAGGAATCAACAACTAACAACCTCCCAAAACAGAAAGCACCAGGCCTAAATGGATTCCAGATGAATTCTACAAATACTTAAAGAAGAAATTCTATCAATTCTCCACAATCCCTTTCAGAATACAGAGGTAGAGGGGTATTTCCTAATCATTCTATTAGGTAACCTATATTATAATATTAAAGCAAGACATTACTTTAATTCTAGAAACAAATAACTACAGACTGATAGCTCTCATGAATACAGATGCAAAAATCCTCAAAATATTAGATCAAATCCAGCAATGTATAAAAATGTTTACACCAGACAAGTAGGATTTAAACCAATGAACCTATGTTGAACCATCATTATTACTTAAAAGGTTAGTTCAATATTCAAAAATCACATAATGTAATAAACATCACATCAACAGGCAAAAAAAGAAAAAAAAATCACATAATCATATCAAAAGATGCATAAAGCAAACACCTATTAAAATCCAACACCCATTCATGACATTAAACTAATAAACTAGGAATACAAAGGAACTTTGTCAAAGAATATCTACAGAAAACCTAAAATAACATCTAATTCAATAGTGAAAAGCTATAGGCTTTCCCACTAAGATAAAGAACAGAGAAAGAATCCCCTCTACCAGTGCTTTTCAACATCATACTGAAGTCCTAGCCAATGTAAGAAAACAAGAAAAAAAATACAGGTATACAGATCTGAAAGAAATAAAACTGTCTTAGTTCACAGATGACATGACATCTATCTACTGTAGAAAATAAACAAAAAAAACTTCTAGAACTGATAATAAGTGATATTAACAAGGATTCATGATACAAGCTTAATTTATAAAAGCCAACTGATTTCCTATATACCAACAGTAATCAAATGTAAACTGAAATTAAAAACATTATTAATACTGGTATTCTAGAAGTGAAATACTTAAAAATATGTACAGGGTATATATGAGAAAAGCTAAAAAATCTGATGAAAGATACCAAAGAGATAAAGTAAAAAATATTCCCTATTCATAGACAGGAAGACTCAATACTGTCAAGACATCAGTTCTTCCCAATTTGATTTACAGATTCAACACACTGGCAGTCAAAATTCAACAGGCTACTTTGCAAATATCAACTTTGCAAAATTCACTCTAAAGATTATGTAAAGAGGCAAAAAAAACCCAGACCAAAAGACAGGGAATAGCAAAGTTAGCCTCAAAAAAGAAAAAAGTCAGAGTACTAATATGGACCAACTTCAAGCCTTATAATGTTATAGTATGCTGTCCTTCAGTAAGTGAAAGGATAAATTAACTAATACAGTCAGTACATCCAGAAAATAAAGTATTCATCAGCACACACACACACACACACATACACACACACACAAAGAAAAAAAAAAAAAAGAAAAACCACACTATGAAAGTTCAGGGAAGCCTTAAATGTATATTACTAAGTGAAAGAAGCCATTGTGAAAAGGCAAAAAACAAAACAAAACAAAAATAGTGATTGCTGGACTTTTGGGGTTAGTGAAAGATCAACTGTGGACCACTGATGATTTTTTGGGCAGTGAAACTACACTGCATTATACTATAATGGTGAGTAAATGTCATTATATGTTTGTCCAAATCCATACAAGAGAACATTAAAGTGAATCCTATTGTAAACTGATTTTTTAGTAATAATGATGTGTCAACATAGGTTCATCAATTGTAACAAATGTACCCAATCAGATGGGGGGATTTGGTAATAGGCTATGCATGAATCGAAAAAGGGGCATATTGGAAATCTCTCTTCTTTTCTCTCAATTTTGTTATGAACCTAAACCTGCTCTAAGAAAATAGACTATTAAAAAGAAGGATTAAAATTTTCTGCATTCAGGGGCACCTGGGTGGCTCACTCCATTAAGCATATGACTCTTCATTTCAGCTCAGGTTATGATCTCATGGTTAGTGGGTTCAGGTCCACTGTCAGGCTTGCACTGACTTCGCTTACACAGACTTTGCAAAGCTTGCCTGGGATTCTCTCACTCCTCTCTCTCTGCCCCTCCCCGACTTGTGTGTTTTTTTTTTTTTTTCCTCTCTCTCTCTCTCTCTCTCTCTCTCTCTCAAAATAAATAAATATCCTTTTAAAAAATTCTGTTTTCAAAATGGGATTTATAAGCATTAAATATTTTTAAAAGATAATAAGCAAAGGTAACTTATATTTTAATAATGAGTAAGATATACAGTACAAGTTTCTTTTATGCCTATGTTGAACACAGTAATTTTTCAGTATAAACACAGCCTTTGAAAATCATAATTTTTAAAATAGTTTTTTAGGAAGGGAAAATCATAAACAATTACACATGGCAGCACACCACTGTATTAGAAATGTCAAAGGTTAAGGCTAATCATGGCATTGGAGTTGACCACAAAGGATTTCTACACAAAGAATATTAAATGTTTTCCTTCCCTGAGCAAAGAGAATTTTAACAGTTCTTAATTTGCTTTGTAAAAGCTACTGGTGATCGAGCCTTCATGCCAGGCTGTAGTGATAGAGATAAATGGTGTTGATGCCTTAGGGTGATACCTAACTAAATTAGCTGGTAAAGCTAAAACTGTGCTCATTTTCAATTTTTAATACTGTGTAGTAGTGATGGTTGTTCAGCCACCATTCAATTGGCTTTGCTTACTCTGTGATTTGTTTATAAGGAATTAATGAAAACAGAAATGTAAAAAAGGGAGAAATGCCCTTTTACTACAAATACTGAGAATAAGATATGCTAACAGGAGTCCGGGGAACCTTAGGAATTTAAGTTAAAGAAATTCCATTTAAAGCTTTTTCTTCTTTTTTTTTTAATTTTATTTTATAATTACTAAGAGACACAACTTAAGAATATAAAAACTCAAACTTGTGATGAAATATGAAATTATAAAGTTTGAAGATGTGAAGAATGCAAAAACATACAGAAACATACTGATAATGATGTTCCTAACTTATCTTTTAGATTTTCTCCTTTCCTGTATCCTTTCTTTTCAGGCTGCTACTAGATGAATAATTAAAGTTACATTATTATTAGCCATTATTATGGTGCAGCCTATGTTTTTTAAAAAAATTAAAAGGTAACAACAATTATCCCTTTCATAGCTGTGCTTATTTACTATATCACATACAAAAATAGAAATCTAGAAGAATAAGCTGCAAAGGATAAAAATATAATTTGAAAAAAAAATCTCTGTACATAACTATAAGAAAGAGATAATTACAGACTGTAAGATGTTCATGAATTCATACAAAGAATTCATGCCAACAAGGAAGCATCAGTATCTGTTCATTTAAAATCACATTCACGAAAGGCAAAAAAAAAACCTGCAAAAAGTTAGAAGAGGTAATACTCCACAGAACTGGCACCCACAGACCATTAAGCAATATTTCAGGTCAAAGTGCTCTCCTACAAAATCTTTTTAAAATCCAAGGGAACATTAGAATGTGATCTCTTTTTATCTTAAACTGGAATTTGTGCTTACTGCTTGCTGCTACATTTAAGAGGAGTTTTGTGGTTTTGTTTGTTTTAATGGCCTAGAGGGCAGTTTTGCTCACAGAAATGATTACCGGGGTTTATTCAGTTTAAACAGTTTCCAGTGTACTGAAGTTACGAATCTTAAAGTTTAGATGCACAAAACTTACTCTAGATAATTAGGACTATAAAATTTAGCAGTCATCTTTCAGGTAGCCTTTGTAAATGTTTGAGGTGATTATAAAACCCATACAGTTTCACCTATTTTCAACAATCTTAATATATTTAAATATTTAATTTCCTTTTTTAATATTTCTATTAACATCCTCATCTAATTAATCTGGTAAGTTTTATAAACTAAACTTGTACATATGATAAAAGTTGAGATCTGTAACAATAACTTCGTTTTCTATATTATTTCATTAAATTTCTAATTCATTTGGTCCTTAGATATGTTAATACTTTCCTTGTTTAATTCTGGGGGGGGGTCTATGAATTTGAGAAAACACTGCAGTTCTTTCACGTGAGTCATTTCTTAAGATCATATAATTTCTATAAATAGTATCATTTCTTAAAACTCAATATTATCTCTCCCTTACATCCTTTTCTTTTTCATGGTGGTGGTTGTTGTTACAAATCCCTGGGTCTATTTACTAATACTTACATTACATTTTTTAAAATTAAAATCTATCTCATAATCTACTTCTAATAAAATAATAAGTCAATTAAAAAATCATTCTTCTCAACAAATGGATTTAGGCTCCTTTTAAAAATTAACTTATTACCATACTAGAAATTTAAAATAGTACTAGTGTCTTTTTAAAATTTAATTACTTTGAATTTTTTTAATGTTTATTCCTTTTTCAGAGAGGGACAGAACATGAGTGAGGGAGCGGCAGAGAGACAGGAAGACACAGAATTCGAAACAGGCTCCAGGCTCTGAGCTGTCAGCACATAACGTGATGCAGGGCTCCAACTCAGAGACTGCAAGATCATGCCCTGAGCTAAAGTCAGTCACCTAACCGACTAAGCCACCCAGGCGCCCCTAAATTTAATTACTCTGAATATCTTCACAAGACTGTCTTTGAGTTACTGGGCTATTTCCAAAGATCTAAAGTACGAGGCATTATAAAGATTAAAGGAAATCATGTCTATTCAGAGTTTAGTACAATGATTAGTACCTGTAAGGGCTTTGTAAAATTAGCTTTTACTTAAGATGCTATTCCTGAGGTCTTGAAAGACAGATTGTTAACTTGCTGATTTCTTTTCTTCTGCATTCCAAAACTATAGTCCAAACTTCCCCAAATAACTTTTTTAAAAACTGTAATTTTATTTAAGTTCAGAAACAGGACTTTAAATGTGACAAATTAACAGGAACTCTTTTGTAAGGGCACATTCATTTCAAAGAAGCAGGACTCAAAAGACTTATTTTCTACCTAGAGAGCTGGCTTCTCTTGCTTTTGGATTTGTTGTCACTGTACTCATATACACAGGTAGAATTAAAAGAAATTCCACATAGAAAGAGCCCAAACTACTTCTTTTAATTAAAAATATTTAACTTTTGATCATTTATATGAGATGAAGAATCCCTGAGAATGTGGAAACTCATAATACTTTCATGGATACAGTCACCTATTACACAAGTCACGTAATAAATATAAAAATGTTTTAAAATTAATAAATGTCTCAGCTGCAGGGCCTAAATAAGACAAACTACAAATGAACTATGCACACATCTTTTTTCTCCTTAAAAATTCCAAAATGAATATTATTACTTTAATTTTACCATTAATAAGAACATATCATAACATGCTTTTAGATTTAAAAAGTTAAAACTGAAAAGAATAATTTCATCAAAAAATAGTTTTCCAAAAGCAATAGCAATTAGGTACAATATGTAAACTCTTCAAATTTTCATATCAGAAGTGAATAGAATATAAACAGAATAAAACTGGAAAACACAACAATAATTACTGTGTTATAATTGTCGCATCCCCAAGGCTTGGTTCTCAGAACCCATCTCTTCTCTATTTCCAGTGAGACCTGTCTTCTGGACTACAGACCAGTATATTCTTTTTTTTTTAATGTTTTTATTTATTTCTGAAAGAGTGAGAGACAGCATGAGCAGGGGAGGGTCAGAGAGAGAGGGTGACACAGAATCTGAAGCAGGCTCCAGCCTCTGAGCTAGCTGTCCGCAGAGAGTCCGATGCGGGGCTTGAACCCACGGACCATGAGATCATGACCTGAGCCAAAGTCAGCCCAACAGACAGAGCCACCTAGGTGCCCCAGACTTGTATATTTTAATGTGCATTCTACATTTCTACCTGGAAAGTGGTCTAACAATCAGTGGTTCCTATTTCTCTGGCATGTGTAATTAATTTTGAAAGTATTTCTTCTGATTGTAGTACGAAATTTTAATTCAACACAAACTAGTCATATGAAAGTGTGTATAAATATGTTCTAAATTTTGTAATGATTTATGTCATATAATAATATATCAAGAAATTTGTAGTGACCCTATCTTGGGTATTAATAAAATAAATGTGATACTGTGAAAACATTCTAACCCATTCATTAATTTTTGTCCACTACATTAACAAAGTATGTTATTATAGTTGTCTTATTTTATATATATATATAAATATATATATAATGTTTGGTGGACCGCATGGTAGTTCTATTTCTAATATTTTGAGGAACCTAAATACTCTCTCCCATAATAGATATATCAATTTACATTTCCATCAACAGGGAACAAGGGTACCCCTTCCAAATTCTAGAGAGCATCTGTTATATCTTGTCTTCTTGACAAAAGACAGCCGAACAGGTATGAAGTTATACTTTACTGTAGATTTTATTTGCATTTCCCTGATAATTGCTGATAGGAGTACTTTTTCATACACCTGTTAGTTATTTGGGAAAATGTCCATTCAGTTCTTCTGCCCATTTTTTTTAATTGGATGGTTTGTATTATTATTGCTATTGAAAGATAAGAGTTTTTTAAAAATATATTTTTATGTTTACCCTTATCAGATATATGATTTGTATATATTTTATCTCATTCTGCAGGTTGACTTCTCATTTAGTTGATTGATTCTTTAGTTGTATAAAGCTTTTTAGTTTCATGTAGTCCTATTTATTAATCTTTATTTTGTTGCTTATGGTTTTGGTGTCATTTCCAAAAATCAATGCCAAGATCAATATCAAGGAGATATTTCCCTATGTTTTCTTCTGGGGATTTTATGGTTTCAAGTTTTAAGTTTAAGTCTTTTAATTTATTCGGACTTAATTTTTGTGAGTGATCTAGAATAGGAGCCCAATTTCATTATTCTCTATGTGGTTATCCAGTTTTCTAAACACCATTTGTCAGAGAGGCTATCCTTTCCCCCATGGAGTATTCTTGGCTCCCTTAGCAGAATGTAAATGGAAGATTTATTTCTGGGCTCTCAGCTCAATTCCATTGGCATAAGTGTCTATTTTTATGTTAGTCCATACTGGTTTTTTTTTTTTAATTTTTTTTTAATGTTTTATTTCTTTCTGAGAGAGAGAGAGAGATTGAGAGCACATGAGCAGGGGAGGGACAGAGAGAAGGAGAAACAGAATCTGGAACAGTCTCCAGGTTCTGAGCTGGCTGTCAGCACAGTGACCAACGCGGGGCTTGAACCCACAAACCATGAGATCATGACCTGAGCTGAAGTCGGCTGCTTAACCGACTGAGCCACCCAGGCTCCCCAAGTCCATACTATTCTGATTACTGTTGTATAGTTTGAGGTGCCTGACACCTCAGCTTGGTTTTATTTCTCAGGGCTGTTTTGACTCTTCAGTCACTTTTGTAACGACACAAAGATGTTAGGATTATATTTTTCTATTTGTGTGAA
Source organism: Hyaena hyaena (assembly GCF_003009895.1). NCBI lineage: Eukaryota > Metazoa > Chordata > Mammalia > Carnivora > Hyaenidae > Hyaena > Hyaena hyaena. The sequence goes on from NW_024081517.1 coordinate 127,188, forward strand.
AAATGCCATTAGAATTTTGACAGGGATTACACTGAATATACTGATGGCTTTGGGTGCTATGAACAGTTCAACAATACAAATCCTTCCAATCCATAAACACAGGGTATCTTTCCATTTGTTTGTGTGTTCCTCAATTTCTTTCATCCAAGTCTTACAGTTTTTAGTGGACAGTTCTTTCGCATTCATTGTATTCCAAAGAATTTTATTGTACCTATGTTTTGTGAATGGAACTGCTTTATTTTTCAGATAGTTCACTGTCAGTGTATGGCAACACAACTGATTTTATATTGACTTTGTATCTGGCAACTTCACTGAATTTGCTTAGTAGTTTTAACGGATTTTGGTGGAGTTGATAGGATTTTCAGTATATAAATTCATGTTATCTACAAAGAGGTAATTTTGCTCATTTCTGATATGGATGCCTTTTCTTCTTCCCTGACTGCTCTGGCTAGGACTTCCACTACTGGATGAAAAGTAATGATAAGAGTGGGCACCATGGCTTGCCCCTGATCTTAAGAAAATGGGTTTCAACCTTTGACCACAGAGTCTGATTTTATCTGTGAACTTGTCATACATGGCCTTTATTATGTTGAGGTATGATCCCTCTATACCTAATTTCTTGGTCATTTTTATCATGGAAGGGCATTACATTTTGTCAAATGCCTATTCTGCATCTTTTGAGGTAACAAAATAAATTTCTCTTTCACTCTATTACTGTGTTGTATAACAATTATTGATTTTTATGTTGAACCATTCTTACAACCTAGGGATGAATTCCTCTTGATCATCTCCTGTTTAATTTGTTTTGTTATTTCTGTACTAAGATTTTTTTGCATCTGGATATCAGTCTGCACTTTTCACTTTTTACTGTGTCCTTATTAACCTTGGTAACAAGGTAATACTGATTTCATAAAATGAGTTTGGGAGTATTCCCTCCTCTTCAATTTTTTGTACAAGTTTGAAAATAATTGGCATTTTTGGAATATGTGTTAGAATATTTTATCGGAGAACCATCTGGCTCTGGGTTTTTCTTTGTTGGGTAATTTTGGTCACAGATTCAATCCCTTTATTAGTATGTTCAGATTTTCCAATTCTTTAAGATTTAGTCTTGGTAGGGTGTATGTTTCTAGGAATTTATCCATTTGTTCTAGGTTATCAATATGTTGGCATATAATTGTTCTGTCATCTCTTATGATTTCTTGTGCCAAATCCGCATATGTTGCTCTTAGTCATCTCTTAGGATTCTTTGTCTCTGTGTCTACTCTTTCATTTCTGATTTTACTTGAATCTTCTCCCTTTTTGTAAGTCGAGCTAAAGGTTTGTCAATTTTATCTTTACAAAAACCAATTTCTTTCCTAAACCTAACTATTTATGCTCTGAGCTTTATTTCCTTCTGCTAATTTTTTTTTCTGGTTCCTTGAGGCATAAGTTTAGGTTGTTTATTTGAGATCTTTCTTCTCAATACAGGAATTTCTTGCTATCGATTTTTTTTTCTCCCAGAACTGCTTTAGCAGCATTCCATAAGTTTTGGTATGTTGTATTTCCAATTTTATTTATTTCAAGTTACTTTTTATTCTTTTTTGTTTTCTTCTTTAACCTATCTGCTCTTCAGGAGTGTATAATTTCCATATATTTTTTTAAAATCTAGCTTTCCATCTGTTTTGATTTCTAGTTTCCTGTCAGTGTTGTTGGAAAAGATATTTGATTTGATTTCAGTCTTCATAAATTTGCTAAGACTTGTTTTGTGACCTAATCTATAATCTATCCTGGAGAATGTTCTGAGTACACTTGAGAAGAATGTATATTGTGCTGCTGATAGATGAAATTTTTGGTATATGTCTCTTAAGTCCATTTGGTCTAAAGTGGAATTCATTTCCAATGTTTCCTTATTGATTTTCTGTCTGGATAATCTATCCATTGTTGAAAGTGGGTTATTAAAGTCCTGTACTATTATATTAATGTTGTCTATTTCTCCTTTCATTATTGTAATCTTTAAGTGCATAATTTGTTGTTTTTTGTTACTCTTTGTTAAACTTTTTAATTTTGTTTGTATATTATTTTTCTAATTTTGTTGAATTATCTGTGCTTTCTTGTACCTCATTGGGTTTCCTCAAAAGAGCTGTTCTGAATTCGTTACTGGGTGAACTGCAGATCTTAATGACTTTAGGTTTGGTTACTGAAAAATTATTGTGATCCTTTGGTGATGATATGTTTCCTTGATTTTCATACTCCTTGAAGATTTGGGCTACATCATCGTATCTGAATTAGCAGTCAACTCCTCCAATCTTTATTTACTGCCTTTAGAATGAGCCCTACTAGAGGTTTTGAGACTAACTCACACCTTCTTCTATAGGTACACCTGTTCCATGCTACTTGTTCCTTCTTGTGGCAGAATTCTTAAGCTTGTATGATTTCTCCGAATCATACAGAGCATTATGACAAGTGCTGACAGCATCTCTTATTTTTCAAAAGGTGGTACTAAAACTCAAGTCTGTAGTCTCTCCCTGACTTTCAGATTTAGACCAGCTTTCCATATATTTTCAATGGCCATGTGTCAAAGATTACCCTCACTGCCATAGTCTGGTACATATACAGACAGGCAACCAGAGGGCAGGGGTGTGTGCAGGTGATACATATGGAGCACTAGGAGTATCTGTGGACCAGATTAAGGGATCTTCACACGAAGAACATCCACTGGCTTGTGGGCAGGCTTCCTGATGGAAGTCCAAAAGGTTAGTAGTACCTACATCCATTTAATGCCCTTAGAGTTCTATCTACTGCTCTCTCAGTCTCTTCCTGACCCCCAGTCATGTAGCTTATGATTCAATACTTTTGATGGAGTAAGAGTAAAATGAGCCTTTTGGCAGTGTCACACACAGCTAGAGAAGTTAGTGTTCACTTACATGCTCTCCCTTTCCCCGATGGGGAGTCATAGGCTAATGAAGATCTCTTATGACCCTAAGCTGTGTTGCTTTGGGGAAGAGATAATGAAGGTAATATCAAGCTACTTTTCTTACCCACTCCAGTGCATCCAAACTCAAATACACACACACACACACATACACAGTCTCTCTCTCTCTCTCTCTTTTTTTTTTTTTTTTTTTTTTTTTTTGCTACTATGGGGTTCTGGAACTTTCTTTGGAAACCTGGACATACCCCCAAAGACTCCCTTGTCCAAGAATAGTTAGTTATATAAGACAGTTTCCGTGGGGATCCTGGATCACAGCTGAGGAGGGCTGGAGCTGTTTCACAGGCAACTGAAGGACTCCACAACCTGCCTATTACCTGCAGCAAAGATGAGTGAGCCTCCCTATGGGTATATACTGCTCACTGTATGATTTCCTCCTCAAAGGCACTTTTGTCCATGGACGAATGCTGAATTTTTGTTATTGGGTGGGAGTAGGGCCAAGATGAGGAATGTTTTGCCACCACGAGGCTGACAGTGCTGACATCATCTTCCTGTTTTTTCTTTACTCTTGAAAAATCATCATCATTGAAACCTACCATACCATTAAAATATGCAAAATTTTTATTCCTTAAGCATATTCCCTAAACACTGCAACAATAAACTCAATTATCTGGGTCTTTCTACTCCTAAATGATAGGGAAGCGCATTGCAATCTGTTGGTTCATAATTTAGAAATTAATTTTGGTTCCACATGGCTAAGAACAATTGGTTCTCACAGTGAACACAATGATTATGTTTGCTAGAATGTAGCATCATAGTTATCTCTGCTTCTATCAGATTATGGAAAATGTTCTTGTCAAAGCTGTGGTTTCCCACCTCTTGTTTTTATTTTCTTGGCAATTTGTAAAATGTTCTTCTGTTAAACAGTCCATCTGGTTCAAGTCCTTTTTTCTTGCTCTACATGTCCTTTTTACAGATCATTGACACTGAATAGATTGTTTCTAGTTTATGTGACTATTCAAACTGAATTACAGAAATGGCAGTATCCACAAGTGATCATTTCATCCTACTACATAGGACTATACTTAAACTATCATAGCAAGAGTCTTCTGAATATTTAAAACTGTTAAGAAACTGCAACCAAAGACTTTTTAAATTTGAACCTAAGTTGCATGTAAAGCCATGCTTTACATGGCTTACCAAAATTATTTTGATCCTTCTGCTATCTGTATAATCCTGAGCTTCGAATTGCTCCACATACCCGAAACTGGTTTTGTGTCTTTGGACTTCACATATTATTTCCACACGGTTTTACCTTTGGTTTGTCCCTCTACAGGTATTCTTCTGATGGTGCCCATACAATACTGTCTTCCACTTAAAAATAAGCATTTATTCCCTGCTAATGTGAGTACTAAGCAACCCTCTCAGATAAGTCAGCTGACTCCTTCCCATGATCACTAAATAGGCAGTGACATTCAGAAACCTATTTTATAGGAATAAGTAGTTTTATGGACAAGCTTATATATAAAAAGTACAAAAAGTTGAGGTGAACTGGATCATTATGAATATTAGAAATGAAAAATAAACTAAAATAAAACTTAGCAATAGCAAAACAAACCTTTCGTTATTTTTACTTGCTTAATTATGCACACAATTAATTCAAATCTCCAACTTTCTACGTATGTTTATTTATATTTTTAATTTCAAAGTTTAATCCAATAAATAAATTATATTCTTAACACTGCAAGATTTTAAAAAAAGAAATTTTTTCTTAGAAAAAAAAGGGGGATCTCCATTGGAATTTTAAAAATATGTTTACTCTGATTTTTATCAATGTCAAATATATTTTTAACATTTAATATAGTATCATAGAAGTCTTAAAAATTATCATACTTTGAAACTTATTCCTATACTATTAAAAGAAGTTAACTGCTAAATAAAACCACTGAGTTCTTATGACCTGCCTGCCAGCCACTATGGTGGTAGGTTGACAATACACAGTTCCTTTCTTTCTCCAGCTTTACTGAGTTATAAACTACAAATAAAATTGTAAGATATTTAAAGTGTACAATGTGATGATTTGATATATGTATGCATTATGAAAGGATCCCTATTAAGTTAATTAACACCTCCATCACTTTGGTGAGAACACTTAAGTTCTATTTTCTTAGCAAGTTTCTATTATTTAGCATATGATTATCATAATCACTGTGTTATACATTAGATCCCCAGACTTTATTTATCCCATAACTGAAAGTTTATACCATTTTAACAGCCTCTCTCCATTTCCCACAACTCCCAGATTCACAACCACCTTTCTACTTTGTTTCTACGACTTTGCTTCTTTTCTTTGAGGTCAGTGGTGGTGGAAGTGGGGAGGGGCGGAGGAGAATGTTCCACATACAACTGATGCCATACAGTATTTGTTTTTTCTGTCATATTTCAATTGGTATAGTAGCCTCCAAATTTATCTGCATTATTGCAAATGACTAGATTTCTTCTGTTCTTAAGGCTGAATAATATTCCATTATATACATACTATCATGTGAAAAAATATACATATATACACAAATATATACATATATGCATGTATATACATACATACACACACACACATACACACATACACACACATACATAAAATACATTTTCTTACTCATTGACAGATGCTAGGTTTTCTCTGTAAATTGGTCCTTGTGAAAAATGCTGCAATTAACACTGAATTGCAGACACAACTCTGATTTCCTGTTTTCATTCCTCCTGACTGTATACCTACAAGTTTACAATCCCATCAACAGTGGACAAGTTTCATTTTCTTTCTATCACTGCCAGCATTTGTTGTTTCTTGGTTTTTGTTGTTGTTGTTGTTTTGTGTGTTTTTTTTATAATAGACAATAGGGGTGAGGTGATGTTCTAGGTGTTGTTTTGTTTTTTGTTTTGTTTTTGATTTTAGAGAAAGAGAGAGAGAAGGGGAAAGGAGCAGAGGGAGAGGGAGAATCCCAAGCAGGCTCCATGCCCAGTGTGGAGCCAGATGCAAGACTCATTTCCACAACTCTAGGATCATGATCTGAGCTGAAAGAGACTCAAGTGACTGAGTCACCCAGATGTCCCTCCAGTGTGGTTTTTATTTGCATTTCCATGATGATGAATGATGTCAAGCACCCTTTCATGTACCTGTTAGTCATCTGTATGTTTTTCTTGGGGAAAAAATGTATTTTTTCAGGTTCATTGCCCATTTTTAATTTTTATTTTGCTATTGAGTTATATATGTTTCTTGTATACTCTGGATAATAAACTATCAGATATGTGGTTTTCAAATGTTTTATCCCATTTCATATTCCCTTCTCTTTTTGTTGATAGTTTCCTTTGTTATGCAGAAACTTTTAAATTTTGTATAGTTCAACTTGTTTATTATTTTTTTGGCTTTGTTTTTATTGTCAAATCCAAAAATCAGTATGGCCAAGACCATTGACAAAAAGCTTATCCCTTTGGGGGCACCTGGGTGGCTTAGTTGGTTAAGCGTCCAACTTTCGCTTAGGTCATGATCTCACGGTTCGTGGGTTCAAGCCCCGCGTTGGGCTCTGTGCTGACTGCCAGCTCAGAGGCTGGAGCCTGTTTCAGAATCTGTGACTCCCTCTCTCTCTGACCCTCCCCTGCTCACGCTGTCTCTCTGTCTCTCTCTCTCTCCTACAAATAAAAAATAATAATAATAACATTTAAAAAAAAGCTTATCCCTTTGTTTTCTTCTCAGAATTTTACGACTTTGAGTCTTAGACTAAAGTCTTTGATCTATTTTGAGTTCATTTTTGTATACACTATGAGACTGGGATCCAGTTTATTTTTCTTATAGTTCTGTCTGTTCTTAAACCAAAATCATAATGCTTTGATTACTATAGCTTTGCGATATAGTTTGAAATCAGGCAGTGCAATACCTACAGCTTTGTTCTTCTTTCTCAAGATTACTTTGGTTATAAGAAGTCTTGTGAGACCTCACATTTTAAGACTGTTTTCTTCTATTTCTGTAAAAATGGCTTTGATATTTTGAAAAAGACTTCACTGAATCTATGTTTCTTTAGATAGTATACACATTTTAACATTACTGATTTCAGTTCATGAACACAGAATATATTTACATTTATCTTTGTATTCTTGAACTTCTTTCATATTGCTCTATAGTTTTTAGTGTACACTTCTTTCCCCTCAGTTTAAATTTATCGTAGGTATATTATTCATTTTGATGAACTTATAAGTAGAATTTTTCTTAAACTCACTTTATGATGTGTATAGAAATGCAATTAATTTTTAAATACTGATTTTATATCTTACAACTTTACTGGATTTGTTAATTTTGACAGTGTTTTCATAGAGTCTTTAGGGACTTCCCTATATAATAGGTCACCTCCAAGCAGAGACAATTCTATTTCTTTTTGACTTGGCGTGGCTTGCTGTCTTTCTTTCCTTCATTCCTACCTTCCTTTTATTTTCCTTCCTTCCTACTTCTTTCTCTTTCCTTTCTCTTTTCATTCTTCCCTCTTTCTTTGTTCTTCCTTCCTCTCCTTCCTTCATTTTTTACTACTGAGTATGATGTTAGCTGTGGGCTTGTCATAAATGACTTTTATTATGTAGAAGTAATTTCTTTCTATATCAACGTATTGAGATTTTTTCTTTTTTCAATACATAGATGAGTATGTTTATTACTGTTGTTGAGAAGTTTTATTATGAAAAGATGTTGAAATGTGACAAATACTTTTTCACCATCTATTAGGATGATCAGATTACTTTTATCTCTCATTTTGTTAATGTGGTGTATCCTATTTACTGATTTCTGAATGTTGTACCATCTTAACATTACATGAATAAATCCAGCTTGATCTTAATACTTTGTTGTGGATTTCTGGATCTATGTTCGTAAGAGATACTTTTAATTTGACTGAGATGAAGGGAGAAAGTGGAAGAGGTGCCAGCTAGCCTCACTGGGCTTTAAGGCAAATCATAAACATCCTCTAGATGCAGACAATACATAATCTTGAAGTACAAAGTAGAACTTCATTTTTTATTGTAAAGAGGTTATTAGTTGGATTAATGAAAAAGATGAAGAACTCTATGTCTTTATATATTCCAAAAGGTCCTATTTTATTTACGTCTGTACATATATATGTATATGTATATAAAAATGTGTATATATGCATATGTAGATACACATATACATGTACACACAAAATATACAGATATTCTTGTAATCTATGCTCTGCAAAAAAAAGATAACATTTTAGGAAGCATTTATGTTATGATTTATGCTATTGTTACCCACAAATATTCTTACGCATATAAATCTTTGAATAAAATATATATTCATATATTTTATATATATCAGATATATTCAAAAATAATATCTCATGTCTAGTGAAATTGTTTGATATGTTTACAGTATGCTGGGCATTATGTTTATGATCAAGTTTTTCTAGTTTTAGATGATGTTAATTCTAAAAACAGGTTTCTTTTTTAAATGTTTTATTTATTTCTGAGAGAGAAGGAGAGACAGCATGAGCAGGGGAGGGTCAGAGAGAGAGGGAGACACAGAATCCGAAATAGGCTACAAGCTCTGAGCTAGTGGTCAGCAAAGAGCCTGACGTGGGGCTCGAACCCACAAACTATGAGTTCATGACCTAAGCCAAAGTCGGACGCTTAACTGACTGAGTCACCCAGGCTCCCCTAAAAATAATTTTTTAAGTTGAAAAAATGCTAAGTTAAATGTTAGGTTTATACATTTGGTAACTTTCAGTAAGACACTGTGACTGATACCTAGTAACAATATTCATTTAGATCAAAATACTAAAATATTTTTTAAAGCAACATATTATTTTACTGGATAGAAAAAAGCACCCATAATTAAAGGTAGTGATTATTTCCCTTAAACATATTTGTTATAGTACAGGCCTGACTCTAGTTTTCTAATCCTGTGACTATAATCCCTTATTTAAATTTCACATAGGTAGATATCATTTGGAATATTCTCTCAAGTGGCTTTGAATACTTTAACTTAATATATAGCATTAAAACAAACAAATAAACTACATATTTAGTAGACATGGTAGGTATATGGAAATGATAACAAAGAAGCAAAGTCTTTTTTATTTTTTTACTGTTTTTTATTTATTTCTGAGAGAGAGAGAGAGAGGGAAACAGAGAGAGAGAAAGACAGCTTGAGCAGGGGAGGGTCAGAGAGAGAGGGAGACACAGAATCTGAAATAGGCTCCAGGCTCTGAGCTAGCTGTCAGCACAGCCCAACACTGGGCTCGAACCCATGAACCGTGAGATCTTATCTGAGTCAAAGTCGGACGCTTAACTGACTGACTCACCCAGGCGCCCCAGAAGCAAACTCTTAAAAGAAAGCTTACCTTATAATTTTTAAATCAATAATATATAATAGTTGAGGTTATACAACTATGAAACATACCATAAACAAACTTGTGACAATATATTTGTAAATTCTCCATTTTTTTAATGAAGGTTACTAGTGTACAGAAAGGGAAGTATGTCAATATTATATATTTACAGTTACAGGAGGATAAATATGTTAATATTATCAATCTATAGGCATATCATGCTATTTGAAAGGACAAACTAATCAAGGTAATGCTAGGTTATGTTGTGATAAACTAATCCTCAAATCCTCAGAAGCTTCAAACAGTAAAAATTTTATCTCACACAAAATGAGATGTGAGTCTACTAGCTAACAGGGCAACGCATACTTAGGTACTCAATACTCAGCCAATACCAAGGCTAATCGCACATCTGTACCTGGTGCGTTTTCATCCTCTCTTCTTCACATTTGCTTCCAAGAAGCAAGAAAAATTACAGAGGAGATATATTTATGCCTTTCTGTCTTGGTCTTGCAGTAACATACATTGCTTGCTTCTGCTTACAATCATTGAAAGAATAAGTAACACGGCTCCAAACCAACTGTAAAAGTGGCTTTGATGTCAATTATTAATTAGTGCATGGATATCCAATGTCAAAGATGTTGCTTATTATATTATTATTATTATTACTATAAAGTACAGTTTAAAAAATCTGGTGTGAATTAAACCTTAGCCACTAACACTACTACACTTGGGGAAAAAATAAGATGCTCAAATCTAAGGACTAGAGCCTGAAATTTAGTAAAACTGCCTTAGTGTTTGAGACTTTTTGGGTATTGACTTATACACCCAACAGTTTCTCACTTGCCTGTGAATTCAACAGTAGTGTGATATGTTGCACAGAGAATGGTGTTTCAGAATCTTTCGTGTTTGTAAATTACTCATATTTATAAAATTTCTTTTTGGAAAGTTTCATTCATCTGATCTTAACAACATAATTCCACCTAAAACTTGGCATTATTACTCAGTAAGTGGGAACCAAACTTGGTTATTTTTACAGAAAAGTGAATAAGTGGTTTCACATACTGTATTAGAGATACAGAAAATATTAATGAATAATTTTACTGGTGTGGCTTTAGAAGCCTATTTACACCTTGCTAGTAAAAATCCCCAAATTGTACTCTGGTCTTCTTTTGATGCTTAACATAGAGATCTGTGATTTTCCAATAGTGATATAAAGTCAAGAGAAAGCATATGAAATATTCCCATATATGTTAATGTGAATTATGTTTTTACAAGACCTATGAGCTCATCTCTTAACTGATTTTTTAAAACTTTTTCATTCTTCTCAGAGTATATATTAAAGTCAACACCAGATACCAGGCAAATTGTGGTAAATATTTACATTTAAAAAATGACAAAAATCCTCTACATGTAAGTAGGTATGGCCTTGTCACTTACATGCAATTACATAAAATATAAAATTTCATATGTTCACATGTTCCAGCCAGAGAGCAACAACAGTTTGAGTGTAAGAAGTACTACCGAGACTATCTTTCGAATGAAACAATTTGTTGAAAAAAAGGCTCATTCTAAAAGTCTTCTATATCTAAATAATTGTTGTCATTAGAGCTAAAACTCTCAGTATACTATGTGTCAGTCACTACACTAAAATAAGTATTAATTCATCTAATACATTAGTATTTCCACATTATAGGTGAAGAAATTGAGGAGAGATAAAATGGTAATCCTACTGCAATGTATATACTAATTATATGTATACTTAGTAGCTTCATGAGTATTTCTGTAAAGCAACTCAAGCAAACCTATGATTAGCCACTCCTCAGTAACAAGAAAGCTTGTTTTTCACAGTGTTACTTAAGCGTTGTTTTAAAGTGTCGAAACTTATTTTATTTTATATACAGTGATTTTATGTGGAATCCAATGAATAGGATAGATAAAAGTGGAACAGCTGTGGCAGAACTCAACATACTCTTGCATATTCTGGTGGCCCATTCTGCTCAGGGATGAATTTTTTGAAATATTATCTACAAGAAATTATTTCCAAGAAGGTATTCTAGTGAGTTCTCTTTTAAAAAGATAAGTAAGTAGTATTTCTGCTGAAAATAACTTTAAAATTCTGTTAATAGATAAAAATAGAAAAGTACATATAAATTCACTACAGTTTTTTCTGTAATGATTTATTCAACTTTCAGACAGCCAGAATAGTTTTGGAGATCCTGTGGCTAAGAAAATTTAAAATCTTCCTTTATTTTTTCTTTAAATACTGCTACAAAACTATGTAATTTAAATGTATTCACTTTACTATTTGTGTGATTAATTTAAGATAAAATGATTACAAAATAGCCTTAAATATTATAAAATCCTCTGAGGATGTGATGTGTTGATAAATCAAAAATATGAAAAGGTATAACTTTCTAAAAGACTTAAAAGCAGTTTATAAAACAATTTTTGAAAAGAAGTGATTAAAATGGTAATGTAAGCCCAGTATGAAATAATGTAAAGCCTGCCTTTTATGAAAGTCACACTTCTTGTGGTCTGCTCTGTTATTTTTGATTTAGGGTATTATCTCCTAAATATGATGGATAATTTACAAATGCCAAGAGACTCAAACTATCTGCTTACCTGTTATATTAACAGAGAATAATTTTTAAAATCTCCAGTTAAGATCTTAAAGTCTTACCATTTTAATATCTTCACATATCCATGAACATCTTTCCTCTACCTTTTTATGACATCCTAATCCTTATTATACCCGAGAGATACATGCTTTCAGTGAGTAAGCACCCTGTATGCTAGGGTGCTTTTTCACTGAAAGCATGTATCTCTCGGGTATGGTAAGGATTATATTAGCAGCCACTAATAATAATATTCAATGTTAGAGTAGGTTGATAACACAGTAAGTTCATACTCACAATTTCCAATTAGCACTCAACAGTGTACAATAATACTGCTGTATTTTTTGCTCAGTTTAATCCCTTACTCTCCACAGCAGTGACTCACAACTTGTGGTCCATGGACTAGCACAATCTGCAGCAACTCTGAACCTGTCACAAATGCAAATTAGGGACTTCATCTTGGTCTACTAAATAACAAAATTCTGGGCCTGGAGCTCACATCTTCAAATATGACTGCTTTGGTAACAGCTCTTGATTTCACATTTCCTATGCTTCAGATGCATATTTCCACTTACATATTGATGGAGGCCTCTTACAGTATCTCATCAATAACTTCAAAATAGTGTATAAAAAATGTCTTCTCCCTCCCTAGTATCTTATCTTATGCACGCACTATTATTATTATTATATAATAAGCCTCTCATAATATAATGTGGGTATCATTAAGTTCTTCTCTCCCTCTTTCAATGCTTCATTGATCATAAATCCTATAAATATTAACCCCAGATACATGTGTAGAAAACCTCCACACTTCTCCAATATCATTACTGCCTTCTTTACTTAGCCCTATATAATGTTTTCCTGATATATTCTAGTATTTTAAATATGGTCTTCTTGCTTCTAACCTAAGGGGTCTTGTCATCCATTACCTTTTTTTAACATTATCTTCTCAAAAGAAAAAAACATCACCCTCTCATACAGAACCTCTGCTGACTTTTCATTTGTTAAATTCATACTTCTAGTATAATGTCAAAGAAAAGAATAGAGACGCTTATTCCATCTTTTGTAAACCATGTAAGTTTGACTCAAGACATCATTCTGGAACATAGGGCCCACACATTTTATGCTCATCGGATATAACAAACTTGAGAGAATCTCACTGATTCAACAAATACAATTAGTTTTACTAAATATGTGGATATTTGACTTTGTGCTCTTGGTAAAGAACAAATTGGTCACCTATCCAATCCTCCCCTTATAAAATTTTTTCCTTAAACAAAAGCAAAACAAAACAAAAACAAAAAAATCTGCTTAGCTATTTATTCATGTCCGTCTAGAGAAGATGACGGACACCAGGATTCTAGGAATGTTCTCTGATTAATCTCAATCAGTCATGATGGCCTCTTCTTTTCTCCATAATAAACTTGCCAATAGTATGTGATCCAATTCTGAGAAGACCTGCTAAGAATTCCCTGAGAGGAATTCTGTATTGCTTAAAAAAATACTAAAGCAGAGAAGACCTTTTATATCTCTGAATGTGATTGTGTTTTCATTTAAACTGCTTTACATATTACATAAAGGGAATTTGTGCATGGTGGATTCTATATATTCTCTCTCTCCATATAAATGGAGAGGAGAAATATACATATATACGTATATATGTATAATACTGTGTGTGTGTGTGTGTGTGTGTGTGTGTGTGTAGTCACAGAGTTGGAATATTCTGATTTCATTTTAAAATACTCTCTAATTTTACTTCTATATGCTTCTAGTTATATGTTTTATATTCTAAATACCTATTCTAAAATTATTTTTATTATTTCCACAGGCCATCCTCCTTAAAGGAGTACGACAGATATTATGTGTTTCCATCTCTGCATGTTGTTGTTCCTGAAGTGATGCCCCAAAATGCTTGATGATGACACTACTGACTGAAGACACACTCTTACTTACAAACATGAATTTCTTTTATGTAACATGATAAATTTGCTGTTTCTAAGCAAGTTTGAATTGAGACTTTCTGTAGCTGAGAGCCAAGAGCATTCCGATAGCTTCTCTTAATAAACAAAACCTTATTCAATTGTGTGTCTTGGTTTCCCTTCTCCCACATGACACTATGACTGAATTGTGTCCAGGGTTTCTCACTGGTTTTTGCTGAGTCTTTGTTCATACTTTCCACATTGACCCTGGCCCAGAATATTGTTCTTTTTCTCTTTATACAATTCATGATTCTCCCTCATTATTTAAGACATATTTCAGATATCTTTCCTTAAATTCCTGTGATGCTTTACCCAATTCTCAGCTGCAAATTTTATTGTGATTCTAAGTATTATATATACTTCATTATTCACAGCCAGTTAGTCCTATTTTCTTTTTTTTTCAATTTCCAGATTTATTTTAATCTATCAACATAATGCCAGAGCATCAGCATTGTAAGACATATCAGAACTTCAATCAATATTTGTAAAAATTTTAATTAAGAAAAAGCCACTATGGGGAAATTATTAAATATCTACTAATGAGGGTGTTATGTATAACAATTACTCAAAAAATATTTTTCTTCTCTCTCAACAAGATAGATAATCAAAAAGAACGAGTATGACTTTAAAAATAATGTCTCCACCAAACTGGGAACAACTCTAATAAGAAAATGCTTTCACAATTGCTGACTTTTTGAAAGAGGACAAGAACTGCTATTTGAGAATTGTACTATAAAGGAACGAGTTAATGTTCCAATGAAAATTCCTAGGAGGCTGATACAGTCCATTAAAATGAGGGGTATTTGGTCACTTCACTGAATTACTTTAGAGAAAACCTCCAGTCTTGATGAGTTCTTCCAGAAAACTACATTTCAAAGAACATACAATGCTGTTTAAGAATAACTTCAAGCTTTTTTCTACAAAGCTAACATATAATCTTTATGGCATATAAGAGATTATTGACATTAACATATTCATTCCTTTTACTTAAAAATCCCCAAAAGAGGGGCGCCTGGGTGGCTTAGTCAGTTAAGCGTCCGACTTTCGCTTAGGTCATGATCTCGCGGTTCGTGGGTTCGAGCCCCGCGTCAGGCTCTGTGCTGACTGCCAGCTCAGAGCCTGGAGCCTGTTTCAGAGTGTGTGACTCCCTCTCTCTCTGACCCTCCCCTGCTCACGGTGTCTCTCTCTCTCCTAGAAATAAATAAAACATAAAAAAAATTTTTTTTAAATCCCCAAAAGAAATAAGAGCCTCCTATAATGTGAAAATTTCCAAAAAAAAGGAAGCATGAAAGCAGGCTATAAAAATTTGGATTTGAGCTTCCTTTATTTTAATGTGAAATGTAATAGTAATATTATCATTAAATTAATAATTTCACACTTAAAATTGAGCTCCAATAACTAAAAGATTGTGTAATTTTAAATCTCAGGATAGTGTATCCATCTCATTGCCAAACAAAAATATAAAATAAGTGAAAGAAACGTATGGAATATGTCGAAAGCAAGTCACTATGCAGAGTGTTACTATAGAAGGCCAATATTTCTGAAATTTAGATCCACTATTATATAATTGACAGGGAAGAAAAAAATAAATACAAAATTAAATAAGACTTTAAATACTACATGAGAAATGTGAAACACCACACATGGAGTCAGAATTAGGGTCTTAAGCTTATAAATACTTTAGCAACAATTTTTCTTCCATCAACAATGGCTTCCAAAAAATTTAACTACAGTATATGATACAATGGTCTTTCATGACTCTGGACAGAAGCTAAACTTATTCACTGTTTTCTCCAGAAACTGTCACACAAATGATGACATATCTCTGGCATCAAGTTAATTATGTACCTTGTTTTCAATTTAGCCCCTAAGTGTACAGATATCATTTAAAATGCTTTTTTAAGGCTTTTTTGTTATGTTTTAATCTATATACCTTTTATTTCCCTCCTTTCTCCCTCAGATAACCAAAGTGTCCCATAATTTATTAATATAAGGCAAAGTTTTTGTAAAAATGAAAGTATCGACAATTACACTCATGTATGCAATGATATGTGATGTGCATATACATAGTAGATATCTAATAACTGCACTGTATATATATGTAATTTGTGTATATAATGCATATATAATACATAAATGCAATGACTATACTTCATTGATTAGGGAATTTTTTAACGAACATAATTTTGATAGCAAGAATAATTTGGGAAAAATACATAATACTTGAAAGATCTTGACTTAAATACCCACAGACAATAGTACCAAAATTATACACACATACACACACACATACATAATAGATAGATGATAGATAGATTGATATAGATAGATAGATAGATAGATAGATAGATAGATAGATAATATATATGACTATAGAGGTCAGACATCATGACTCCCATATTCTTATATGCTTAAGCCTGGGATTTCTTCATTCTCAACATACGAGGTAAGCTCTAGCACGTAACGTTCATTAAATAGGCCACATTAAGTCCAAGTTTCAGTAAGCCAAATAATAACCCAGTTGAGGCACCTCCAGTATATGAGATAATACATTAAATTCAGAATCCCTAGAAAATTCACTTACATAAATAGTGTTTGCTTTCTCCTTAAGTCATTTAATATGTTCTCTGGGTTTCTACAGATAGAATAGCAATGTCTTGAAATTCTTTTTGTGTTTCAGCTATTCTTCCAGGGTCATAGTGTATATCTTTTCTCCTGGAACACTGTGAGATTTGACACTAGTCATGGATCTAACAGTAACAAGGAGTGACTGTGATATGTCTTGAGTAGAACTAGCATCCATCCCCTCTTAAGGATACAGAATTTACAAGCAAAGGAAACCCAATCTCATACACAGGAGGGCAATCAACTTCCACTGACAAGTGAGACTAAGAGTGACATAGGAGATAAAGATTTTCCTTTCATCTATGTCTGCCAGATGTTTCTATTACAAGTCTTAGTATTTCCCAATCTATGCCCTAACTTAACACAGAAAACTGAATTTACCTAATATTATAACTCAATGTGCCATATAATTACATTTTTGGTCTTTGATTCCTGTCTTTACATTTTATTTTTGATTTTTCAGAAACAAAAGACCTGTAGGTACTCAAGGAAATGCTCTATTTTTTTCATACTGGGACTTGAAATGAGAGTTAAGGGACCTGAGCTTATTATTTGCTTTCTATAAGTCCTGCTGTGCACACAGAAGAATCTATCTCACACCACAGTTCTTACAGTCATCACTACAGCTGTAACAGACAATGGAACAGTCACTGAACTTTCAAGCACTTGTTTTAATTGGCATTTCACCACAATTAAATACTGACCATAGCTTAATTATAATGCCACTGAATATCCTCAAATATTAGCATCCCATTTCTAATTAGCAAGGAATTTAGCTGTGTGTTAAAGCCCATTGACACAACAAAACCAATCCCCAGATCCCATTTCTGTGGGTCTACCTCCTAGGATCATTATTACTGCCATTTCTGTATTGGTTTAGGACCCTGTCAGGAAACAGAAATCACACAGTACCTTTGAATAGGGAGAGTTTATAATAAAGATTTATTAACTAATAACAGAGATTAAGTAGTAAAGTGTAAATAAAAGAATAAAGAAATATCATCAGACACTGGGGTATAGCTACTACCAATATGGCTGACACTGAATATTCCAGAAATGAAACTGTTTGAAAGAAGTTTCTCTACATATGGCTTAGGTTCTGATTTCACTGGGAGTGGCTTGTCTGTAGCCCCTGGATGGCAGAAAATTTCACTATGGTACTGCAGTCCAAGCAGGCATGCAGGGAATTGCCTTCAGAGGCAAGGTGTCAATGAAACTCTGCAGCAAGTTGACCACAGGGCTGCTGCTGAGATAATGAGATGATTGTAATGCTTGCACAATTTACTGGGAAGATGCTGGTGGTAGTGCAGTGAAATTCACGGCAGGTTAGCATCACTGGATGTTCAATATACTACCTACCCATCATGTCAGTAGGCAAAAGAGAAACATTTGCAGATTCTAGCTCCCACATTAGAAGTCACTCAACAGAAAGTGGACTGGAAGCTGAGAGGCAATAAATTAATAACGGGCACAGAAGCAGACCCAAAGTGGGCCTATATGTTGAAATTAACAGACACTTTAAAATAATTATGATGGGAGCCTGGGTGGCTCAGTCGTTTAAGCGTCTGACTTCAGCTCAGGTCATGATCTCACAGTTTGTGGGTTTGAGCCCGACGTCAGGCTCTGTGCTGACAGCTAGCTCAGAACCTTAAGCCTGCTTTGGATCCTCTGTCTCCCTCTCTCTGACCCTCCCCTCCTCACGCTCTCTCTCTCTCTCTCTCAGAAATAAATAAAGCATTAATTTTTTTAAAAAAATAAAATAATTATGATAAATATGTTAAAGAAATAGTGAAAAGGTGGAAGCTATGAATATAATGGAAAATTACAGAAATAATATAAAAAGTATTTCTAAAGACTGTGGAAATCCTACAAGTTACTAAAATGTGATATTGCAAATAATCTATTCAACAGACTCAACAGAATCCTGAATATAAAGTATTTTAATAAAGTTTTAATGAACTTAAAGACAAGTCATAATATTTACCTGTATTAAAATGAAAAATAACAAATCAAAGAGCAAAAACACAATTTAAAAAAATCTTAGATCTGTAGGATCAAATCAAATGGTCAAACATATCACGCTCCAAAACATAAGAGGAGATTTTATAGAAGAGGTATTTGAAAAGTAATGGCTAAGGATACTTCAATACTTTTGAAATGCCAATTCCCCCCAAATCAATTGATAAACTTACTACAAGCCAATGCAATCTCAGAATTTTCAGAGAAATTTCAGAGGATGGATTTAGAATTTATATGAAAATGAAAAGATCTGTAATAGCCAACGCAATATTACAAAAGACAAAAAATTAAGAATTTATACTACTTAATTTCAAGACTACAATAACCAAGAAAATAGATAAATGGAATGAGAAATTTCAGAAACAGACTTACATAAACAGTATCAGTTGTTTTATAATGAAAGGAACTGAATCAATTCAATGGGGATCTTAAGTCTTTTTTAACAGTAGTGCCAGAAAAAATGGACAACTTTAGATTAAAATATATCTCAACTTCTATATCAGTTTATGCACTGACATTAATTTGATGAATGATATATGTAAATGAAAAAACTAAAAATATAAAGCTTCTAGAAGAAAATATAAGAAGATATTTTCTTGATTTTGAATGAGGTAAGAATGGACAAAATAAAAAATACATAAACACTTGATATATGTGACTCGATAATAAAAAAAATCACATGCCTATATAATGACTTACACAAGAATGTTTATGTTTTATTCATAATAGATGTAAATTTGAATCAATGAAAATGCCCATTAAGAGGAAGAAAGGATAATATATTGTTATATATTCAACTATCAACAGAAAAGGACTACTGACATAAAAAGAAATATGGATGAGTTCCCAAAAATATAATTTTGATAAAGTATGAAAAATTAGAACACAGTAATACTACCTAGAGTATTTTGTAGCACTCTGGATTCTTCACAATGCTTTCAAAGATACTTAGAGGTATATCAGTGTGTGTATATACATATGTGTTCATACATGTGTATTCATATAGTATATGTGTATATTCACAGACATATATGTATTCACTATTTTTCAAATAAATTACACGAACTTAAAACATGTTTATAGAAGTGGTAAAACTGTTGAAAATAAGACTGTCTGGAAAACTCTTATGCAATGGTCTTCCCTTTTGTCTTTGTGAAACCATACTCTCCTTACCATTAAGCAACTTCATAACCAAGAAATTTGGATTTTAGTAGATATAGATCTATAAATCCATGGTATCACTCACTTAGTTCTTTGCTCTTTCAATAAAATCACTTTGTGAATTTCCCACTAAAGGGCAAGCACTAGGGGACAGAGATTTTATCTGATGTGTTTATTGTTACATTCTTAGCTTCTAATAAGGCCTGGGTCAATAATTATTTGTTGAACAAGTAAAAGTTTACAAACAAACTAATGAAATGTGCAAAAACGTTTCTTTTCCCGGGTATTTTAAAATATTTTGGAGCAAATAAAGTTTTATATCTTTTTATGGTCTGTAGAGGACTTTCTGTTAAGAAACTGGGTTCTTCTCTTATAGTTGACTTATTCCTTTACCCTCTATTCCCTGTGGGCAAACATATTTGTCACTAAACAAGAGAAGATGTATTACTTTTAATTAATAGTACACATGTTACAAGATAGCCAATAGGTAAAGCAGAGATAAGATACCAGTGGCCTTGATAGATAGCTGGTCTTACTGAGCAGCTCCCTTTTCTTATCTCACTTGCACATTTGTCAAAGGGTTAGCTTCTGGCCCTGAAGTTTGGCCATGAAGGAATCTCTGAGGCTGGTTATTTGATAGTGATAGTGAGATTACATACTTATAGCTCTTGATCCTGAACACTCCAACAGTGTCTTGGCTTGTATAAATTTTATAGTTCTTGAAGAGTTTGAAATATGCCATTCAAAATGATTCTTGAACATTTTTTTGGTCAAAATAAAGAATATAATGACTCTGATAAATATGAAGTGTATTTTTGTTAGGATTGCAGGCAATAGTCCCAGTGTTTGTTTGGCCATTCCCATTTTAACATTGTTTAGGTTAAAAAAAAAAAGGAGAGAGATTGAGTAATTCATCTTGCCATCCAGAGGATGGCAAGGCATCTTGAAAACTTTATGTTCTTGTCCATTACTTTTTACTCTGTATTCTTTCTTCAGCTTCTTCAAGCTAAGAAAAAGATCCAGTTCCTTGTAATGGCTGATGTGCTAGTGGGAAATCCTGGTTGGACATACATATGAAATGACAAATGGTAAGCCTTTTGTGAATAGAAGGATGTGTATGTGCAAAACTTTAAAAACAGACCATTAAAAATGGTAAACAAATAATATGCCATGAAGTAATAATCTTCAAATTAAAGTACATGTTACCTAGGTTAAAATGCAGATTTTCTGAGGGGGAAAAAAACAATCATAAATATACTTTCATGAATTTCACCTCCATACGAAAAAATCAGTGTTTCTTCTTTCTCTTCTTCCCTTAAGCAGCCTTCCTTATTCATTTTTCAAGAGATACTCAATGCCAAAATTGTGAACCGCCCTACCATATAAAATTCGTTAAGGGCTGAAATAAGAGATGATTCAAAATTATGGCTTAGGGCCCAGACAGTGTATGATAACAATGATAATAATGATAATAATCCCATACATATGGGATATTTGTCATTATTATCATATATATATATATATATATACACACATATATATATGGGGTATATATAATTTTATGTGATTTCCAGATTTGTTGTGTCAAATGAATTGAAAAATATTCATAGACTTGTAAATTGACAGATTATTAAAATATGTGATAATTTGTCACAATATATTTTGGCATATAACTCAGAAAGTATCTCAAGAATGCGGAAATTTATAATCTCCGCACTTATGTATATTTATGATGCTGTTTCAATGTTACCTTAGAAATGTGAGAAAAACACTTTTTGTTTTCAAAACTCTTTTGGGACTTACCAGGAAAACAAAGACTGAAGGTCACTGCATTCTGAGACAGACACTGCTACTTAATTTGTTACTTGGCATCCTTCACTTCTTTCTTGTCATAATTCTTGATTTTATCAAAGATCACCTAGTTATTGATTTTATTTGCCCACAGTTTAGATGCCCATGCATCTAACTGTGACCATACAGCCAAGAGTCAGTGGAGTGAGCTCAGTCAGTGGAGTGAGCGACTCTTGATCTCGGGATTATAAATCTGAGCACTACAATCGGTGTTGAAGATTACTTAAAAATAAAATCTTGAAAAAAAAGAATATGGGACAAAGTGGTATATGCAACTCTTGCACGGTCACTCTAAAGGAAATTGCTTGCCTGCCACTTCATCTTCACTCTTTCAAACTCTTTGGGCTATGATAATGGCTGAATAGTCACTTGGACTCCAAAAGTAAACCACACATGAGGGAGACTACGGTCACTGGCCAACAAGTCTCAATTGGCTCACCTCTGATGGAAATATTAGTGAGATGAATAGGTCTCTTATTTAAGTCACTATTTGCTTTTTTAAAATTTACAACATCAATGGAGTTAAGATATATATAAGCTAAGTATAAAAATGGAAAAAAAGAAAAATAACTGGGAAAACAAGTAGCTGTATTATTTCAGAAGTTGCAAAAAATATTATTATAGTACAGTGAATAATTCTGTACTGAATTGTACTGAGAATAATGAGCTTGTTACCCAGTCTTGGCTTTGACATGATAAGGTTGTTTTCATTTGAACAAGAAATTTTGCTTCTCTAAAGCTATTTCCCAAATAAGGAAAAAGGGTCAGATATCCTGAAAGTCTTATTACTTAAATTACAGTGCTTTTCTCCTTTTGTAGAAGACCAGGGGAAGTTTCAAGAGAAGCTGTTTTTTAAATTGGGCCCTGAACAGTAATTTAACCAATGCCCCCTAGGAGATCTGAATGGAAAAATAAAAGTATAAATCTCCTGGTGTCTTCTAATAATCTACATAGAGTAGAATAATTGGAGTTCATAAGATAGTCATATTCTTAGAGCAGAGATATGTTTACTGAATACAGCAGTATTCAATCATTGTTTAACAGATTACTAATACCATCTAACCCATTCTTATATTTAAATGATCTCAGCAGACTTCAATATATGAGACAAATAATGCTAGGCTGACATGGATCATGGTAGTGATTAAGGTGATAACATTCTTTTAGAAACAAATAAGATCTTGGCAGTTGGCAGTTGAATATGAGAAAATTAAGAATAAGTGTACTAGAAAATGAGAGGAATGATTTGCAAGTTCATTTAAACATAAAATGTTAGTGGGGTTTATAATGAAAGTGCATTAGCTCTTTTAATTTTTAAATCATATAAATTATGTAACACTATGAATTATTAAGCAATTTGATATCTGAAATCATTTACAATTTGTGTCAACCACTAGTAAAAAAAAAAAAAGGAAGTTTTACAAAAATGTTGTAAGTACCTATGATGTACATTGATTCTTCATTAGGTACTGTAACATTTGCTCTTATTTAAATTTTAAAATAACACTGTTAGATTATTTCTCATGGTATTAGAGATGATTAAACTGAAAATGAGAAAGCTATCTAACTTCTTAACATTTCAAAGCTACTAAGTTCTAGTGGCAAGTTGTTTTTTTGTTTTGTTTTGTTTTCTTTTACCCAGGCTCTGCTGAATCCTAAAGTTCATATTTTTCCATTATAGTGAATTCTTTTACCCAGAACTATCTTCTTTCAACCTCTGTCCATTCTTATTTTTCCATATCAACTTTATTCAGGAAACTGTAAACTGTACCTAGTGGAAAAAATAAAATTTGAGGCGTTCCTGCAGCCATATACCAGCAATATACATATATATACCGTCAGTATATATCTTCCTTGAAAGAAGCTTCATAGTCCTATATGGTCTACAATGCCCTCCTTACCTCTGGCCGCAAGAAACATTGCCTCTGCCACTATATGTTAGTTTTTGTTTTATATAAATGGAATCCTACAGTATATGCTTTTGTGTTTCTTTGTATTCCTTCCATCAACATAATGAATCTGAGAATCATTTATGCTGTTGTGTGTCTGAGGAGTATTCTGTTGAATGGATGTATCATATGTTATCTTTTCATTCTACTGCTGATGGACATTTAAATTTTCATATTTTTGGATTTTTGTATATTATAAATAAAGTTTTGCACATAATTCTCTACAAGTGCTTGTGTGGATCCTTAGAATGAGGAATGGCTGGGCCCTGTGGTAGGTGTATACTTAAGATTATAAGAAACTGACAAAGGATTTTCCAAAATGGGTGTGCATTTCACATTTTCACAAGCAGTGCATTACAATTCAGTTCTGCTACATCTGATCAACACTCGCTATGGTCATTCCCTTTAATTTTAGTCATTCTAATAGACATGCAGTGGTATCTCACTGTGGTTTTAATGTTTAATTTGATGAAAGTTATATGAGGTTGAGCATATTATACTGGAATTACTGGCCATCTTGTATGCCTTTTAATCAAATAATTTACTACTTTAAATGGCTTTTGATTTACTATTGTCAAATATTTATCTTTTACATCCTTTGTCAGATATATGTATTATAGATATTTTCTACCAAGCTAAGACTTACTGATTTCTTCACGATGAATACTGAAGAGCAAACATTTCTAATATGGATAAATCTGAATTTTGTTATGTTGGTTCTTTTATGTTTAATGCTTTTGTTGTAGTCTATGAATATGTCAAGATTTTCTTGTAGGCCTTCCTGTAAGAGATTTAATGTTTTGTTTGGTTTTTACACTTTTTCTATGATATATTTCAAATTAAAATTTTATGTATTGTTGCATTAATTTTCATTGTTGTCATAATAAAATACCACACACTTTGTGGCCTAAACAATATAAATATGTCTTCTTAAAGTTCTGGACATCAGAAATCCCAATACTTCACCAAAAAACTGCAATAACTGACATATGAATTCAGCAAAATTGCGGGATATAAAATCAACATACAGAAATCGGTTGCATTTCTATACACCAATACTAAAGCAGCAGAAAGACAAATCAAGAATTGATCCTATTTACAAATGCACTGAAAACCAAAAGATACCTAGTAATAAACCTAACCAAAAAGGTAAAAGATCTGTATGCTGAAAACTATAAAAAGCTTATGAAACAAGGTGAAGAAGACACAAAGAAATGGAAAAACATTCCATGCTCATGGATTGGAAGAAAAAAATATTGTTAAGATGTCTATACTACTCAAAGCAATCTGTGCATTCAATGCAATCCTTATCAAAACAACACCAGCATTCTTCACAGATCTAGAACAAACAATTCTAAAATTTGTATGGAACCAGAAAAGACCCCAAACAGCCAAAGTAATGATGTAGAAGAAAATTAAAGTTGGAGGAATCACAATTCCAGACTTCAAGCTATATTACAAAGATGTAATCTTCAAGACATTATGGTATTGGCACAAAAAAACAAACAAACAAAAAAACCACACAGATCAATGGAATAGAATAGGGAACCCAGAAATGGACCACAAATGTATGGCCAACTAATCTTCGACAAAGCAGGAAAGAATATGCAATGGAAAAAAGACACTGACTTCAGCAAATGATGTTGGAAAAACCCCACAGCAACATGCAGAAGAATGAATCTGGACCACTTCCTTACACTATACATAAAAATAAACTAAAAATCGATGAAAGACCTAAACATAGGTCAAGAAACCATCAAAATCCAAGAGGAGAAAACAGGCAACTCATCTTTGACCTTAGCTATAGCAACTTCTTACTAAGTCTGCAGAGGCAAGGGAAACAAAAGCAAAAATGAACTATTGACACCTCATCAAGATAAAAGCTTCTGTACAGTGAGGAAACAATCAACAAAACTAAAACACAACCTATAGAAAGGGAGAAGATATTTGCAAATGACATATCCAATAAAGGGTTATTATCCAGAATCTATAAAAAGCTTAACAAAACCAACACCCAAAAATACCCCTTAAATACAGAGAACAAACTGAAGTTTGATGGAAGGTGTTGGGTATAGGCATTAAGAAGGGCACTTGTTGGGATGAGCACTGAGTGTTACATATAAGTGATGAATCACTAAATTCTACTGCTGAAACCACTGTTACACTATAATGCTGACTAACATGATTTAAATTAAAAAAAATAAAATAAATAAAAATTCTTAACAAAAAAAAGTACTTCCTCAGAAGAGGCCCATGTCCCTTAAGAACAAGTCTGTTTAGTATCCCTGACATGCTTGGTCACTGGGTGGGAGCAAATGAGCAATGGCTTTCAGGATGTGTCAGCTGGGGCTCAACTGCCAACTTTGCTTCCTGTAGTTGGAAGAATTCAAGGCACATTTTGTGGCTCCATAATTCAACCTCAACTCCATATATACCTATTGTTTCTTTTAAATAAACTTTATTTTTAGAACAAGTATAGATTTACACAAAAATTAAAAATATACAGTTCCCATATACCCCACATGCACTCTAATGTTAACATCTTACAACAGTATGGTATATAATGACTATAATTAATAAACCAATAGTTATACATGAGTAATAATTAAAGGCCATGTTTTATTTAAATTTACTTAGTTTTCACCCAATGTCCTTCTACTATTCCAGGATCCCACCTAGGACAGCTCATCAAATCTTATGTTTAGTCATCAATTCTTACTCGGTTCCTCTTGCATATGCTACTCAAAGCAAAATCACAAGAAGTTCCTCCATGGTCCCCGTGATAAATTAGTCACTCCTGTTTTCATTCTTTACCTCCTGGATCCACGCATAAGTAAAAGTTTAATATTTAGTAGGAGATTATTCCTAATGCTGGATTGTTAGGAATAATAATAATTAGAAATAACAATCTAATCATTAAATTATTCTTATTCATTGTAAGAAAATGGGAAATAATGGTGTTCTAACATTTAAAAATCATTGCACCAATGTAGGTGCTACATACATACTTCACCAAGTTTGAGTAACGATTCAGGGAGCAATGTATATAAGTCTTCCAAAGCCTCAGTCTCGTATTTTCACCAGTGACAGAGCGGGGATGATCCCTTGCTATCTTAGTCCTCCAAGTTTCTTTCATAAGTATGAGTGGTTGTGTGACTCAAGTTTAGCCAATGTGATATAACAGAAAGATAATGGGTAAGGTTACCAGAAAAATGTATATAATGTACAAACTCATGTGACATCTTATTTGGCTCTTTATCCTTTTCCAAACTCCATGATTCTAATGCAAATATATCAAAAATGCTTTTTCTTAGTGAAGGTGCAGAGGCTATCTTACCATGTGTGGA
This sequence comes from Hyaena hyaena, assembly GCF_003009895.1. Classification (NCBI taxonomy): domain Eukaryota; kingdom Metazoa; phylum Chordata; class Mammalia; order Carnivora; family Hyaenidae; genus Hyaena; species Hyaena hyaena. The sequence goes on from NW_024081517.1 coordinate 154,028, forward strand.
TCAAAGCCCTAAAAGTTAACTGGAATAAGAAAATAAAAAGGAACAAAGTCCGTTTTTCTCATTTTTGTAGCTTGTACAAAGTCCCAAATGGCCTACCTGCAGAGCTTTTGTGTTAAACAAGTAACTTGCTTATTGATTTTTTTCAGTACTTGTCAGTTATTTGATTATTGTCTTCACCACAATACTAGTTGATAGCAGAGATTAAATTTTTAACATACGGTATGGTACAGGTACTCTAGTAGATATCATAAAGACATTTACCAGTTCAGAAAATTAAAACTACTACACCAAATATAAATACCCAAAAGATAATAAACCTTAGTTTTTCTTAATAGTGCAAATTTACATTATTAAACATTTTTGCATTAAGTGAATAAGGTGGGTCATTAGCTCTTTCTATGATAGACATTACTAAACAAAAAAATCTACTCTCTTAAGGTAATACAGGCTCATGGGGGAAAATACAACACAAGTAAAGAACAGAAGTACTTCAAAAGAAAAACCGAAAGTGGACAATATATATCATCTGAAGAAGAAAAAGTTGCTACCATAAGTTTCTAAAGTCGATGTCAAAGAGATTACTGTCGATGTTCTCTTCTAGAATTTCCTGTCTCACATTTAGGTCTTTCATTGATTTTGAATTTATCTTTTTGTAGGGTGTAAGAAAATGGCCTAGTTTCATTCTTTTGCATGCTGTCCATTTTTATCCAACACCATTTCTTGAAGAAACTATCTTTTTCCCATTAGATATTTTCTTGCTATGTCAAAGATTTGTTGACCATAAAGTTGTGGGTTCATATCTGGATTTTCTATTCTGTTCCACGGATCTATGTGTTTGGTTTTGTTTGTGCCAGTACCATACGGTCTTGATCACCACAGGGTGTAAATGAACTTGAAGACTGGAACTGTGATGCCTCCAGCTTTGCTTTTCTTGTTCAAAATTGTGTTGGCTACTTTTGTGGTTCTGAATGAATTTTAGGATTGGTTGTTTTAGTTCTGCAAAAAAATGCTGGTGGATGGGGCACCTGGGTGGCTCATTCAATTAAGCGTCTGACTTTGGCTCAGGTCATGATCTCACGGTCCGTGGGTTTGAGCCCCGCATCGGGCTCTGTGTTGACAGCTAGCTCAGAGCCTAGGGCCTGTTTCAGATTCTAGGTCTCCCTCTCTCTCTGACCCTCCCCTGCTCATGCTGTCTCTCTCTCTCAAAAATACATAAAACATTTAAAATTAAAAAAAATAAGTATAATAAATAAACTTCATCAAGAAAGGGAAGATATTAACATGTTAGATACTAATGAAATGAAGAACACTATTGGAGAAAAAATAGTGGAACAGAAACAATGGAAAAATGAATTTATGAGTTAAATGCTTATATGGAGTAAATTTCACAAAAAAATGTTGGGATAACGATATAAAGAAAACAAAAGAAAATTAAGAAATATAAATAACAGAGGAATCAATATCCAAATATTATAGATATCTTAGAGACATAAAAAATAGAAAAGATTAAAAACTTAATAAAATTTATATTGTTTTTAAAATAGAAAGAAGAAAATAATGCAACAATAATAGAGTAAAAATTTCCCAGATTCAGATAAATCTGAACTGTAAGACAAAACTGTTTATAGACCCGTTTGGTGAGAGAGAGGAAAAATTAAATATATAGTAATATTTTAGCATGTTGGTTACAAATAGAAAACTTCAAACTTCTTAATAAAGTGAACTGAGCATGAGTAAGAACATTTGTCAAATATAAAAATCAACAAAAGGTTAGTATCTAGACTATATACACAGAACTCATTCAAATCAGCATGAATAAAACAGCAAACACAACTGAAAATCAGATGAAAGATATGATCAAGATATTTATTGAGGAAGGTACATGAAAGTCCTATGAAGATATGAAGAAGTGCTTAAAATTTTAATAATCAAAAAATGCAAGTCAAAACAAAAACGAGAAATCAATTTACATGTCTTAAACTGGTAAAAATTTAAAAGCTGAAAAATATTATTTATTGGGAAAAAAGTGGGAGTACTGAAACTAGCATGGATTGAAACTAGAACTATTGTTTAAGATATCCTGTACCTAGAATTGTGGCTTTAAATAAATGCCTCAAAGGCAAATATATTCAGCAATATTCAATAAAGAATTATTCGTAGTTTTGGAGACTTAAAAAAAAAAGATCAGTGTTATCAATTCAGAAGAGAAAGGTACAATAATGTGGATAAATATTATAGAGTATTATGGACAGTTAGAATAAATAGATTAATGTACAACAATGTAGGTAAATGTTGGGAGCCATTCTGAGCCCACTAGTTGAGAAAACTCCTGGTGAGGTTAAAGCAAGTTTGCATGGTCTCTTGCCAATCAGATGATGACCGATATCCACCCCCACTCAATTATTTCTGCTTGAGCACTGACCCCTAAGGTACCTTGTTGATCAATATCGGGAGTGACTTGTCCCCTTATCCCGGCCCTGGTATGATGATTGCACCCTGTGAAGGAACTTATTGTGGGAACTTCTTGTTTCAATTATGGGAACAGACATCGTGTCTCCAGAAGGTCCTGTTTCCCTCCATAGTTTCCCTTGAGCTATAAACAGGCTAATGACCCTTACTCGTAAAAGATTGACCTTCACATGTACAATTCTGTTTCTACCATTGCGTTAGTCCAAGATGTTCATACAGCTCAACATGCAAATCAACTGACCAAAAATGTCTTTCATGCCCTAGCTATTCAAGAAATCATAAAAGTAGACACAAAGGTAAATGCACTCCAAGAGGCTATTCTATGTATTGGAAATGAGCTAAACTCTTTAAAGGTATGGTTGGCTCTCTGGTGCCATAAAGAATATAACTGGAAAATCGAGTTATATTGATTGATTGTCTTTCCCAGAGACAAAGAGCCTAACTTAGAGAGAAGGAACAGATAAGAGCAGAAGGTAAGTTACTACATACATCTTTGCTAACTGATGATGTATAGCAGCCCCTTCCCTAAGGCTTACTTTCCACAAACACCTTCCCTTACCCTGGCAGCTGTGATGAGGATGGATAAGAGTATCTACAAATCTATAATCTTAGTGTTATTAAAATGTGAACACCTTGTTATTTTCTTAGTTACTCAACCTCACTATAATTGGGGCAGTTCTGCAAGAAGACTTCTGTAAAACCTGTTTATGTACATTTTCCAAAAACATCTTATCACAAAGAGCTATCCATTGTAAAAATTCCATTTCCTGATGCCATGTGAACATTTGACCTATAAATAAAGACACCAAAACCGACAGGATGGAGATGCCTGCCTGGTGATCAGAAAGGATCTCGGGGCTCTCTCACTCTCTCTCGCTGACACCGTCCATCCTTCAGGGACCCCTGGGCCTGCCGGAGCCGGCCTCCGACAGGTAAACAGAATTTTTTAACATAATACTAAGTTGGGGAAAAATCAAAAAGGGAGATATGTAATATCATTTGCCAGAATAAATGCCTATGAATAGGAAACAAGACACACTTTACAAGAATACACACAAACTAAAAATCTGGTAATAAATATATTAGAATAACTTCCATAATGAAAAAGAAGGAAAATAGAAACAGGGGACAGAGACAAAAAGGCACAGGTAAACAAAACAAGAACACAGCCATTGCTAAGACCAATGTTCATAATATGCCATGATTTGAGGAGTAGGATTAATTCAACTTCGTGCACGAGAGATTGAAGGGAAAAAAAAAAAAGGAAAAGAGCCTTGATAATCCCTTCTCTAAGTGATTATTCAAAGCTTTACTTTTAATCATTCAGAATGAAAATACATATTTTTAAAGCACTGAAGGGGCGCCTGTGTGGCTCAGTCGGCTGAGCGTCCGACTTCGGCTCAGGTCATGATCTCACGGTTCATGGGTTCAAGCATTGTGTCTGGCTCTGTGCTGACAGCCAGCTCAGAGCCTGGAGCCTGTTTCAGATTCTGTGTCTCCCTCTCTCTCTCTCTGACCCTCCCCTGCTCACACTCTCTCTCTCTCTCTCAGAAATAAATAAAAAAAAACACTAAATTTTTTTTAAAAAATAAAGCACTGAAAGCTTATATAATATTTAACAATAATATTTCAATTTATTTTATCATTTCTTGTACCTTGGATATGGGTAAAACTACTTCTTTACTTAAGTTTTTGGAGTGCAGTGAAGATTAAGTAATGCAGATAAAACACTTAGCAACCATTTAGAATCATGAACATTCAAAAATATTGGCTATATAAATAAAATAGAATAATGAAAGGGCATTAGGACAGTAAAAATCAGCTAAATTAAACTTTTCAAAAATTTCTCTCAAATCATGTATAGTATAACCTCTTCAACCTTATTTTACCATTTAAGTGTGTGACCAGTTACAAAACACAAACCTCCATTAGAAAGGGCAAAACTCAAATTATTTAAGAATGAAATTTCCCATCTGTGTTCACTGGTTCTCATTTCATGCAAACTGTCATTTCAGTTCTCTGAATCATAACATGCTGCCTAAATATCAGCTCTTTAAACAAGACATCTAGTGAACTTTTTAAGCAATGGTACAGTTTGATGGATATTGCTTACATGCTTTTTTTATTTTGGTTTGATTTGGTTTTCTTTGCTTCTACAATCACTAAAAAAAAGGGTTTATATTTTCAAATGATTTGCTTTGTATTTTAATGTCATATTTCTTCTTAAATCACAATACTTATTAACAAATATGAGAAAGAGTGGATATATCTAAGGTTCAGAAAGTTTGGAAAGGCATCCAAAGATTATTACATTTTAAGTTGCTACATTCAAGGAATAAGCACAACTGAAGCCTTGGAGTAACTTCCAGTTTTGACCCAGGCTATCTAAATATGATTACTCATTTCTCACACAAAACTTCAGCAGTTCTGGCCTTTGTGAGAATATATTTTCTACAAATTACTAGGAGCAAACGTCGTTTAGGAGCAAATATTGTCTGCGCTATTATTCTTGGTAAACCCCCAGAAATCTAGCATGGTCTACTACCAGCTGATTCTGGAACTCAAAATGTACTAAACAAGCATATGTCAAATGTTCTTTGGCAAAAAATTGTGATAGAGAACATTCCTCACACATCCTTTATGAATTCCCTTCTCCTCTTACATTCATTCTATATATACATATACATATATACATAAATATGTGCATATATATGTGTATATATATACATATACATATATACATAAATATGTGCATATATATGTGTATATATATATACATATACATATATACATAAATATGTGCATATATGTGTGTGTGTATATATATATACATATATATATATATAATCACTCTGTAGCCAGCCATAACTTGACATCATACTGTTTCCTAAAATAATGTTCTCAAAGTGTAATACTAAAAATCCACACACGAATGACATCTGCTTTATTAAAAATTCAGATCCTGGACTCCATAACAGACCTCATATTAAATTGTAAACCCATTCTAGAAGATCTGAGCGCTTTATTTAAAAAAAAAAAACTCAGTTGATATTATATAGACTATATTGGGATTTTGCTCTAAGCACTCAAGGCTTTTGTGTGCAAAGATTTTCAAATCCATGAAGATCTCAAGGCACAATTCACCAAAATATAGCAGATAATATTTTAAGAGTAATCTAAAAGAATTTAACTAGTCACTACATTACCATTAAAGAACAAAAGTTAGTACCGTTCATTGAAGAGGCACCTGGGTGGCTCAGTTGGTTAAGTGTCCGACTTCAGCCTATGTCATGATCTCATGGTTCATGGGCTCGAGTCCCGCATCAGGCTCTGTGCTGACAGCTAGCTCAGAGCCTGGAGGCTGTTTCAGATTCTGTGTCTCCCTTTCTCTGACCCTCCCCTGCTCACTCTCTCTCTCTCTCTCTCTCTCAGAAATAAATAAAACATTACAAAAAAAAAAAAAACAAAACCCGTTCATTTTAGAATAAAACTAACAATCATGAAGGGTAAATGGTGTGACATATTGTCAGAGTACCTGAATTTATATTTACTCAATTGAAGATAAATGTAATTGAGCAGTTAATGATTAGTTTACTCTGTCCCCTACAACAAAGGAATATTCTCCTCAACAAGAATAAAGTAGCTTTATACAGAATCCATATGCAAAATAAATCTCTATTTTAAAATAAAATCTATCCCTTTTAATGAAGTTATAGAAAATGAGTAGTCAGAGAAATTGGGGCTACACTCCTGATCTTTCTATGGAAAGAGAGCTCAAAATGGGATTTCTTGGGTACATTTTATCTTAAATATTAGATAGACAGAAGCTGCCTCACATTTATAAAGATCAGAAGTTTATACTTTTAATTAATTTTTGGTAACTTTGAAGTATGTTTTAAATAATCCATTTTAAACTATAGCTTTATGTCAACTGACACTTGTTTTAAGTCTGACTACCTTGTTTTGACAAGCCCTCTTCTCCATCAACATGTACTCATCAAATCTGTGCTGATTCTTAAATTCCTAGGTGAAGATAAGCAAATTTAAAAAAAATACAAAAGACACCATGGATTAGTCAAAGAAAACCCAAATACCTGAACATATTTGTATATATTGTATCTGTGCACATGTGTGTGTGATATGCTATTAAAATGTGTCATCTTGGCTAAGATGAACTATATTATATCTTTCTAGATTTACTTTTCCTATATGTTTCTTGTTAGGGGATGCCACAAGGGGAATTACTAGAGATCTGGAAAGCAAAAGGGAAGCAGCAGCCATTTTGTAGTACAGATACACATTGTTGCTGATCAGGAGATTTACCTCACTAGTGTAAAGGGGAAGCTGGGCATGTAATAGCTTTCCCATCTCAGGATCAACCTTCAGCTTCTCTCACTCCTCCACCAGGTCTGTGTGCTTATGTCTGTGACAAAGGGCCCTAGCATATATAAAATACGCTTGTACCGGACTTGAGTTCTACTGGAGCCCCAGCTCATGCTTGCGGGTTCCAGCCTGTTCTTGATCTTCCCCATTCATCTTCCTTTCCTGACTGCCTACAGACTCTGAGCTCTGGCATGAGATGTGGAGATAACAGTAAGACCAATTTCATGTAACAGATGCCTTAATATATATATATGTTTATATCTCCCACTGGTTATGCTTCTCTGGTTGAATCCTGAGTGATAAAGTGTGTGTGCGTGTGTTCTCACAACTATCTTATGAAATAATTTTATGTATTATCCCCACTGGAGATGAGGAAATGGAAATGGAAGTCAAAAAACTTGAGTAAGGATACATGGCAAGTGAGTAACGCAATCAGGATCAGAACCAGTAATATAAGCTTTATTTAAAAAAAAAGAAAGAAAGAAAAAAATGACATTTGGCACAGTAACCCATTTAAGTATATAAAACTGGTGATACAGAGTGGATACTCTCAAGATGTCATTTTTCCCTTTCTGGGAGACTTTCCACACCAAATGTCTCAACTAACAGTGCAAGAATCCTTATGAACTGTATAGAGTATACATCCACTAAACTTGCACAACTTGAACAAGAAACATAGTCAATGTTTTGTTTTTGTTATCACTGTACTGCTCTCTCAAGGTGAACCAGAAATGAATGATTAATCACCTGCTTATATTTGGCTTTATTTATGAAATCTCACACAATCAATAATTTATTGCTCTCTGGAAAAAGTAACTCACACTGAAAACGTAATGTTCCTTCCTTCCAGAAAGGAAGAGAACATGTACTTGATTTTTTGGAGCTAACAAGGTAGAGGATGGGTGTGAATTTGACACTGACTATGAAATTGCCTAATCTTAAGTGGCAGAAGGGCAGCAGTAACATTATGGGGGTTTTTGTTTTTACCCAAACATAAAAAGCTCATTTCTAGCTAACATATAAAATAAATGCAATGAATGGAATCCATTAACTAGCAGTGATAGCACTGCTTTTATTTAATTTAATTAGAATTTAACTTGCCTAGAAACAATGGAAATAAAATATCTGGAATTTTTAACATGGCCATTGACTCCAATTGTTCTCATGTCCTATCATGTTGAGTTTTTTCTTAGGCCAGCTTAACAAGGACAAGTTTATGGCATTTTTTACTCATCCTTTTGTTTCTTATTTCATTGTCAGAGAATCATTTAAAATAAAAGAAAAATGGGTATTTTTCCTTGATGAGGGCAAGTAAGCAGTATCCTATTTGGCATGTTGGGCAAAAGGAAAGCTGAGACATCAGGCAGAATGCAAGGCTTATAATCTAAATGTGTCACAACAGCAAACAATATACAAGGATTTCACACACTGGGGCACCTAAGTTAAATTAAATTAGGTACCATGATCTCTGTCTAGAGACACCCTGGCAGGGGTAAGATACAGCTGGTCATACAATATTTCCCCAGAAAATTCTCCTTATGGGCTAAAGATAGGGAATGAAGAAGAAAAGGTTTAGGAGAGAGGGAGAGGGAGAGGGGAAGGGGTGGGGGGAGAGGAAAGGGGGGTGGGTATAGTGGAAAGGAAAGCTCACTGGAAAACTTCATTCAGATTCCTTTCTCAGAACTCTATTTAGCCTCTTGTCTATTTCTGCACCAGATTATCGGCCATAGTGAGACCTAACTCCATCCCGCAGCTGCTGGGATAATGATGGCTCTCTCGCTAGCAAGACCAGGACGATACATTCTATGGGGCCTATGGCACAGCTTTTCACTACTTCCTTCTCTAACTTCACAAATCCCACTTTCATAGCTTCAACCCACTGTTTCAAGGAGTAATTTTCATGTGGAATAGGTCCTACCTACCTTATACTGTTTGGCACATGGGAGGAATAATTATTTATTTACTAAAAAGAGTTTTAGCAAAAAGGATTATTTATTAATGAATGAATTAATCAAAAAGGGTTATTTATTTTATTACTTGTTCATTTCAGAAAGGGTGGATCTTTTTAACTTTGCATCTGGATTAATCTTTTTTTTGTTTTGTTTTCAAATTAAATGCTTGGTTTCACACTTCACTATAACCCTAAAAGGAGGCACCTTAGAATTTGTTATCAGTTACTGATAACAATTGTAGATTAACACTAAGTATTGGCAGGGGTCCAAACAGCTACATCAAAATGAGATGTGAAGGTGGAGAAAGTGTTGTTTATTTTAGTACCAATGATAGCATAGTCTACCCTTATAAAGACAACCCCCCCATAAGCAAAAAAAAAAAGAGAGAGAGAGAGAATTTCACTGTATTGAAAATATGCTTACTTTCCCATTAAAATGTTTAAAAGTAAAACAATACTGTGGGTAAATGGAAGACAGAAATGATTTCTTTCCAAGGATTTTGGAAGTTGTTGATGGTCTTAAATATATAGTTATTTTCCATTCTGTGCTATGTCAATGAACTTTTGATATTCTAATTGTAATTTTTTTCTGAGTTAACTTTTGTCCCCAGATCTGTGTCTGCTAGTCTGTGAGATGATATATCTCAGAATAGCATGCCTAAATGCCACCTGTAAAAACAGCAGGAAAGCAATATAGTGAGGAACAAAACAGCAGGTAAGATACTGTTTGTGTAAGCGCCAGCTACTTATTTGTTAAAGCTAATGAGGTGTAAAAGATAATGCGACTTATCCTCATCTTGTCCAGAATCTGGAGGCATGCTGAGAAGTATGTCCCAAGAGGAAAGGATGGAAAATTGCCTAGACTGAATAAAATCAATGGACAACAGGAAATAATGACATTTATTTCCTGAGTTTACAATAACCAGATGCCAAGTTAGTAGAAGAGAATGTGTTGATTCATAGGTCTTCAGAGATGCCTTTTGCCATATGTAATTAAGGGAGCAGCTTATTCTTTTAAATTTTAATGCCTGTCAATCCTGAAGAGAAATCTAGATGGATGTGTGAAGTTTCTTTTTTTTAATTTTTTAAATGTTGACTTATGAGAAGGGGAGGAGAAGAGCAGAGAGAGAGAGAGAGAGAGAAACACAGAATCTAAAGCAAGCCCCAGGCTCTGAGCTGTCAGCACCAAGCCCAACACAGGGCTCAAACTCACAAACTCTGAGGTCATGACCTGAGACAAAGTCATATGCTTAACCAACTGAGCCACCCAGGTGCCCCTTAAGCTTCTCTTTGAATCAGGGCAGTAAGAAGTGCATTGTGAAGAGTTCCATCTTCAGGAATAAAAGTGCCAAAGTAAAGTGAGGTCTTACCTCATTTCTTATCATCAGCTCAATCAGCAGATATTGTGAGATCAAGTCCTGAATATTTTTTATATTCAGTTGGTAATATTGGAAATTATCTCTCCTTCTGCTCCAAAAGATACATCTATGCTTACTCTTCACAAAATCAAATTCTATTAATATGTATTAAGGTAACAGAGACAATACTAAAAAAGAATGATATGTGCAAGTTTATAATTCTCTGTATATCACCTACTCCATAAACATGCATTAAAGGCAAAATGGTTTGCAAATTCAAACCTCTGTTGATAGACTTTTTTTTTAATTCTCCTTTTCTAGCTCATGATCACCAAAGTTCAGCATACACTTACAGTAAGGAAATTGTATATATAAAACCACGTATACTTTGCATGGCTGTAAATACTTTTATTTTGAACTAATTCCCTCTAACATGACGTCTAGGTATGCCTGGGTGGCTGAGTCTGTGAGTGTCTGACTCTTGATTTTGGCTCAGGTCATGATATCACAGTTTGTAGGTTCGAGCCCCATGTCCGGTTTCACAATGGCAGTGTGAAGCCTGCTTGGGATTCTCTTTCTGTCCCTCCCCTGCTTGCACTTTCTCTCTCTCAAAGAAAATAAATAAACTTTCAAAACAAAAATAAAGACAAAAAATAAAATGCAGCCTAGGCTGTAATAATCTGGGAACAAAAATTTAAGAATTTTATAAAATCTCTCAACTTTTATAATGCTTTCTCACTTTTGTCATTCTAGAAATTATGGAATTGGCTTACATGATTTTAAGCAATGCCTAGGAAACTCCAAAATCCATACAGCAAGCCACTTAAAAGTACAACTGGAACTCTGAGGCTGAAGGAATTCACAAGCAGACTTTCTCTCTTTAAGGAAGCTTCAGGTCTGTTTCTAAGGCCTTTCAAGTAACTGAACCAATCTCCCCCACTCCCCGAACCCCACCAGATCATCTATTATAATCTATAATCAATCTATTATAATTATAATCTCTGTTATGAAGCCAACTGATCATAGATATTAACCACATCTACAAAATACCTTATGGTAATACCTAGATTAGATATACCTAGACAGGTAACTGAGGACTACCCAAAGTGACACATGAACGAATGCAACTGTTATTTCCTTCAATAGTAGAATAAATTATATTTTTTTACAAGGAACAACTAAATGATAATGATGACTTGTTTTACAGAGCATCTAGAATGGAAACCATACTTTGTTTTTCCCCAAATGTTTTTAGAATCATCAATTATTCTTTCGAGGACCATGGAGTGTACTTGCATTTTTATTACAAGTTTTAACTTGTATTACAGAAAATTTCAAGCATATAACATAATGTAGATGATAATACAAAAAAGCTCAATGTGCCCATAACCCAACTTGAGCAATTATCAACATTCTTTAGTCTAAATACACTTACAAATATGTACTCCTGCTTGGATTTGATTCTAAATCTATGAAAAGTATGAGGAAACTTAACTGGCTGAGAGTATAGCAGAGTTACACTTTTCATGTCAACTCAGATGACAACCTTTGTGAAGTAAAAGATGGACAGAATAACCTGCACTATTGTTTTCCTTCTCTTTTAATTTTTTCCCATGGTGAATGTAGTCAAATTTTAAGACCCCACCATTTACTGAATGTATTTAACTTTCCTACTGAATAATAATATATTTAAAAAATACTAGAGAAAGACAACAGACAGTAGTAAGAATCCTAGGTAGACAGTAGGATAAAGATGTATTTTACCTGTTTTTTTAATGAGGTAATTTAAAAATATATGAAAAAATCCTTTAATAATATAGCAAAAATAAGGTTAATGTTTGAAATGGCACTGGGAGGTTAGGTGGGAGAAAAGACAAAAAAATTCCTTATTTATTCTTTTTAAGTTTTCAGGCTACAGCACAGTTGATGAAATGGTGGAATGCTGCATTGCTTTTAGCCAGTGGTGAACTGCTTTGATGTAAAACTCATGCTCAATTGCCATTTTCCCACTGAAGATTTAAATGAGCCAATGGATTCTAAAAAATGGCCTGGCAGCTAAAGTCTAACAAAGTTAAGGTGTTAACAGCAGTTGAGATCTCTATTTTGTACCAGAAATAGGTATGTTAGAGTCCATGGGGAGGGGAGGGAGGAGAGGGAGAGGCTCCTTAAAATTATTTAGTAACAGAAGTGAGTGCCACATGATTATTACCCTTGTCTTAGGGAAATATGCATGATAATGTATTCATTATTGATTCTTTCTCTGTAGGACTCCTGCTTTGGCTCATTGCTCATTTTAAATGGCTCAGTAAGTCATAAGAGTTGTCAGTGCTTCCTCACTTAGCTTTACATCATTTGTTTACAGCATCTGCTCAACAATAGCCTGCTTTATGGATGAGCTCCTATAGACTGTGAGGATTTAATGCATAATGCAGGTGTATATTTAATCAGTTACACATATGTCATGACCACAGTGGAATTGTTTGGAGACAACTAGAGGTAACTGTGCATTATTTTATTTTGTATCTCAAACATTTAGTATGGTTCCTAGAACACAATATGCACTTATGAATGCTTGTTGAATGATGGATTTGCAAATGAATATAATAAAAATACAAGGAAAAAAAAGCTGATTTTTGCAAACAAAACTGCACAATGGCATACACTAATGTCCTCTGTCGGAAATTCTAAAAAAAATTACATTAAACCTCCTCTTCAAGGACTAGCTTGATTCTCATATTCTTCATAAGACTTACCTGATCATCAAATGTTACTATATCCTTTGACTAATTAGCTGGCACTTTACAGTAACTTAGTTGGAGAAAAAAGATAAATGATGCCTTAAATAATCACATATAAACAGAAAAGTAAGATGCATATAATCCCAGGTTTGTACTGTGTTTTACCTTAAAAAATGCAATATTAATGTTTGGATTCATATGCATTAAACTTAAATCACTACTAACCATGAGTTGAAGTCCCCCAAGCACCTTGTAGACAGGATGGATACACAGCAGTTTCTCATCATGGTGCAAATCTGTTTGAAATATAAAATTTTAAAGACCTCATTTAAAAATTTCCTGTTTTAGAAGCACTCTTCTTTCAATTAACTACTTTTGTGTAGAATAAACATACACTCGAGAGGCGATAAATATTGGGAAGGAAGTCAGCATTTTTCACATTTGAAGGCTAACAGTGGAATGACAGCAATCTTTTTTTTTTTTTGCAAAACAAAATGAAAGATAGAAATAAACCACATCAATAGAAGTCTTTAAATTTATGTTTTAAAATAGAGTAATTATTAGTTCTCTCACTATTCCTCCAAAAATTCTGTGTTACAATCCCATATTATTTCTAAAAACAGTCTGCTTCTTTTGATAAGGGTGAAATAAATTGTCTGAATTATGAGTTAATCCAGGAAAATTTCACTGGAAGGGTGCCAAAGCCACATTCATTGATTAACCCATTTAATCCACAGATATTTACTGATGTGCCAATTGCTGGGTTTAAAACAGCTTTTCTTTCTTGCCCACCTCCGCACGGTCCTTGGGCCGCACTTTCCCCGGACCTTACCTGGCCGCGCCCCTTGGAAGAGGAACCCCTGAACTGTGACTCTGAGCGGGGCAGTAGGGTAGCAAGGCCTCCACCAGAACTAGGGCCGCTTCCCAGGTGGCGTGCGTCAGACGTTTTTGTGGAAAAGTCAGAGAAAAGGGGGCTCAGGGACGCAGGGCTCCCAGCAGGGCTCTGCTCCTAGCATTCCCCGGCCAGGCCCCTGAACTCGTGAGATCCTGCGAGATCTGCTTCCTCAGGGAAGAGCCGCGACCTCAAGAGCTAGTGGTAACTTGGGCCTGATGCCATAGTTCTCCGAGCCCGCCCCTGACGCTCCGCGCCTCCTACCCTATCGTTCTCCTCTCCTCCCGCAGGATCCTCCTACTATCCCTAAATACCCAAAACTGCATTCCCTACCTTAAGAGCTCCAACTGCTACATCTTCCATCCTTGGAAACCACACACTCCACTCACCACCTGGACCATGCCCAATGGGGGTCAGGGCTTCACCGGTGGTGCCACCCCTCCCCCAAAAGAATAGAAAGAACAGGGAAGAAAAATGGAGGTGAGGACTAGGGGTGAACAGGATAAGGAAGAAGTATTGTGCCTTCACTCTCTGGCCCCACAAATCCGTCAAGGCATCAGAATGGTAATAACAGGCAGGTCATGCTGGGGCAGAGTGGCAGCTCTAGGTCTGGATCTAAGGCATTGTTCTCCACCATCTGAAGGCAACGGGGACCTGGTGGATGTTGACACAGGTGGAGAAGTTTCTGATGTTGCTCAGGTAGCAAAGGCTTTAATAAAGGTACATTTCAAACCTAAGGTCTCCAAAAAGTAGCTAATCTTTTTGAGACAGTAAGTACTCTTGATGTTTCCATTGATAAATATGATGAAACATCTAGAATTCTAGGACCGGTAGTAAAAACTTACTTAGAGTGATTTCTACAATGATTGCCTAAACAAAGTTGCAAGCTTAACAATACAGATTTAATGAGATGACTGATAACGAGGCTTTCATGAGATCACAACTAAGGTGCTGTAGATTGTAAATTACCAGTGAGTTTGCACTGGATTGTTCTTTGAGAAATCACAGGTGCACCTGCTTTACAAGATAAGTGAGATCCTAAAAATACAAGTTTCCTAAACTTCTTTCATCTCTAACTCCTCCCCTTAGATACACCCTTATCTCCACTGTTTACTTTTCTCCCACTTATGATTCTGACTCATCTGTTCAGCCTCTTGTTCTAGCTTTCAGGCAGTTGTCTACATAGTATTCTCAGGTACATGGATCTGGACCTGTAGGTGAGAGGAGGGAGTGAAGAGCAAGATGGGGTTAAAGAGAGGCTATCTTCTGATGCCATTTCAGAGTGAGAAAGTTAAAGTCTGGAGGCCAACACACTCTTCTCTTGCTAATTGTGACAGTGCCATCCTTCATAGCATAACACCCACTGCCTTTATCATTACACAACCTCTGACATTTTGCTTTTTTCTTCCAAACTTGGTATTGACCAGAACTACAGAAGATAGAATGCTAAGATATCCTTCCTTTTTTTAAAATTATTAAAAACTGTACTTTACTAGGAAATAAAAATTGTTCCATTAAAAAATGGACAAACCAGACCAGTTGCCTTAGGACAATATTATCAGGAAGTGTTCCACAAAAAGGCATAAAATGCGCTTAACTTCACAAAATACATAACAGCCTTCAGAGATCATAGTTTGATTTGTCTACAACTCTTTCTACATTCACAGAGACGTTTGTACTGTAAGATATCCTTCCTAAAGAAGGAAGTGGGAAAAGAAGGACTGGAAGAAAATCCCATCCTGCTAAAGACAGAGGAAATGTTTAAAAGTTATCCTCAGAAGAGATCTTTGGGATAGTTGTACTTAATTACAGTAAGTGTATTATACTTTATGAAAGAAAAGATGGACTGAAGAAGTTGCAAGTAGGCCACTATAGCCTGTTTTTGTCCTCAGTTATAGAAGCAGTTTTTGGGGGCGCCTGGGTGGCTTAGTCGGTTAAGCGTCCGACTTTCGCTTGGGTCATGATCTCGCTGTTCGTGGGTTCAAACCCTGCATCGGGCTCTGTGCTGACTGCCAGCTCAGAGCCTGGAGCCTGTTTCAGTCTGTGACTCCCTCTCTCTCTGACCCTCCCCTGCTCACGCTGTCTCTCTCTCTCCTAGAAATAAATAAAAACATTTAAAAAAAAAGCAGCTTTTGAAAGAAGCATTTTTTTAAATTACTAATACAGAAGAGCAGTGCAGTTGAGCCATTGCAAAAGTGGTTATGTTTTTATACAGGTAGGTGACCTGGGTGAGAATCACTGGGCGAATCTTCAGGGTAGCTCTCCTGAGAGTATTTGCCTAGATGAGGGATTCAAACAAAGATGCAAAGATTAGATTGTGCTGTGTGAATGCTTAGTCTCCAGCCAAATGTTTTTATTAGGCTTGGTGGCAGACTGAGCTATGTGACCTCCTAAAGGATCATAGCCCCATAACAACTATTTAAACAAAGAAGCTTTGTTGTCCTTATACACATAGAAACAATTGACTACTTTTGTTACAATTGTGCTTAGTTTCTCATCAGGTAAATAAAATAAGGGCTTCTGAGGTATAACAAGATAACCTACAAGTAGATAATATTGAGAAAACGTAAATATGCTCATCCCCCTTTTGCTGATCCTCATGTAAGCCAGGTGGAGAGAAGGAAGGTTGAGGGGGTAGTTGAGTCTCTAATACCAGTAATAAACCTTTTAGGCCAATCCATATAGAAAATTTCACAATCTCCTTCAACAACTAAATGACACACGTCTTGGGGATAAAACAGAAGCTTAAGAGAGAAAGAATCTAGATGTTGATTAATAAGGAAGCTGTCTGAAATGGGTAACAGATTTCATTTGGAAGTGAGTTTTATCTTTATCTTTTAAAACTAATTGCAAAATTTCTTGTTAGGAATATAGAGGTGCTAGTTACAGTGAATTTACATCCTATTTCTTAATCAATAAAATTTAAACAAAAGGAGTAGATAAAATAGGTTGGCTTCTTCTGCTAGATTGCAAATAGAGTTAGGAATGAAAGGAAAAGAAACAGGTGAAAGTACAAGCCACAGAAATAAATCATGTCATATCTAATTAGTGCAAGTTACTAATTGAAAATTGAACCAGTGCTAGAACAAAACCAGCACCTTTCCTTGTATATCATTAAAACAGTATAATCAAAATAGCTTTGGGGAGGATTAATAATTAGAACAGTTAATGGTGCAGTTTTAAAAATATCAGCATTTGAAAAAGCATTTCATAATAATCAACAAGGATTGAAAGATGATTCTTTTTTATTTTTTTAATGTTTTATTTATTTCTGACAGAGAGAGAGAGAGAGAGAGAGAGAGAGAGAGAGAGACCATGAGCAGGGGAGGGTCAGAGAGAGAGGGAGATACAGAATCTGAAACAGGCTCCAGGCTCTGAGCTAGCTGTCAGCACAGAGCCTGGCTTGGGGTTCGAACCCACGGACCATGAGATCATGGCCTGAGCTGAAGTCGGACAATTAACCCATCTTCTTTTGCATCTGTGTACTTTACTAGGATAACCTAATCCATATCTATTTACCCTTTACATGTAGGTGTTCAAGTATCTCACAACCTGTTTTGCGATTTTTATTTCCATGTTGATTTCAGGACCCAAACATACAACTGTCATCTGTACTTAATTAGATAGATGTAGCATAGATTCTTCTAACCTCATATGTCTGAAAAATTAATTTACCAAAATTCAGTTCTGGTTCTATTATGTCTGAATATTCCTGTCCTGATAAATATTCCTGTTCTCATATGTTGATATCCTAACCTTTAATGTGATCATGTCAGAAATTGGAGCCTTCAGGAGGTGATCAGGTCATGAAGGTAAGGTCCTCATGAATGAAATTAGTGTATTAAAATAACAAAACAAACACAAACAAACAAACAAACAAGAACTCCCAGTGTTCTCTAGTCTTTTCTGCCAGGTGAGAGGCACAGAGTAAGTAGACAGCCATCTGTGAGCCAGAAAACAGACTCTTAATGAAAACTCAATCTACTGGCTCCTTGATCTTGGACTTCCAGTCTCTAAACCAATGAGAAATAAATCTTTATTGCTTAAGCCACTCAGTCTATAGTAGTTTTGTTACAGCAGCCCAAACAGACTAAAACACTATATGAGGATTTGGTGCCAAGTATTGTGTTAGGTGTTAGAGATATAACAGTAGACAAGACAGATATGACCCTGAATCATAGACGTCATCACAATACAGACACTGTTTCATGAAAATTTGGATGATTTTCCATTGATTATACCATCTTGAGGGCTTTGTATATTTAGTAACTTACACAGGGTAGATCCTTAATAAATATATGTAAATAAAATTTTGAATGTTTTAAAGAAATTAAGAGTGGCATAATTATTTCCGTGTAAATGATATTGATTGCTTAAACGTTTTTAATTTGCCTACTTTAATTGCTTTTGTGAAGTTCCGGAGGTCCCCCAAACCATTCTCACGTCTCATACCAACTGAAAGTTTGGGAATCCCCAAGACCATAGGCAAGACTAATTATTCACTAGAAGTACTCATAGAACTCAGAAAAGCCATTTTACTCATGGTTATGATTGATTAGAACTAAAGGATGTTAACATCAGGGAGGAAAGATGAACATAGGACAGAGTCCTAGAGACGCCAGGACACAGGAGCTTCCAGTTGTCCTGTCCATTTTTCCCAGCAATGATATATAATAATACACGTAGAGTACTGACAATCAGAGAGATTCACCTGAGCCTTAGTGTCCAGAGTTTTATTGGAGCTGGGTCACATAGATATGGCTAACTCCTTTTGTTGCTGAACCAAGACTCCATTCCCTCCAGAATGATACCATGTGGCCAAAGACTCACCACCATAAATCATGTTGTTAGTATAGACTATCAGCAATGACTCAAAGCCTCTAGGTAAACAAAGATTCTTTTATTAGGTAGGACATTCCAAGAGTTTGGAGGTTACCTCTCAGGAATTGAAGCCAATGCCCAAACTTCTTTTGGGCAAGTTATATATTCTTAGAGTACTTGTGCAAAAAAAAAAAATTGATGGCACCATCATTTTTTTACAATCCTCTGGTATCTGACTGTTTATAAAAGTATTGCAGATTAAGCTACAGAATCGTTTGTGCCACTTACATTAAAGAATAATTAGAACACAGAGTATATGTGTGTGTGTTTATTTATAGTTAATTAAATGCTATATATTTAGAATAAATTAAATTATATATAATTAAAACCTTCAATTCTCACTTTAGAAAATAGTCTAAATTATTGATAGATATATAGAAATTTGAATATCAGGGGAACTTTTTTGTTACCTCCCTACACATTTTTTCTTAGTGAGTAATAAATGAAAGCTGAAAAAACCTAGTTTAATGCTTGTCTGCCTTCCATAAAGCAGGACCTCTGATAATAGTAGCATTTTGCACACAGTAGTTCAACTTGGATTTTATTGGAGAAAGAATGTTAAGAACCTTGTCTAACTTGTGTGTATTGGTGTATTGGAAAATGAAGAAATGTAGTTACAACTTTACAGTCCATTGCTCAATTGTTCTAGGACTATGGAATTGAAAAAAACAAAATGGACTTCTAGAATTTTTTTTAAAGTAAAGATGAATAAAAGCAAACATGGAAACCTTTTTATCAAAACAGTCTAGTAAATCCTGGCCCTGGGCTATTTGTAACAGATTTCAATTGGCACACCTGCTACTACTCTCTTAATGTAGGTAAAAATAATATTACCTTTCGATCTCATGAGAAGTAGAAAAATAAAAGAAACTATACTTATGTAAATAAAACTTTGGTCTTTAAATTTTTCCAAATAGAAGAAATTACTCAAAATACATTTTATTTGTCAAAGTCTCATTTATAACATAATGGAAATAGTCTAAAAGTTTGGTATCTTTTATTTATAAAAGTTAACTCACTGAAGAGGAGTCAACATGGACAAGAAGTTCGGGGACCCAAAGTTCCCCTGTCCCTCACACACAGTAGAACTGAGGTCAGAAGACTTGGAATTCCAGGACTCTGGGCTACAGAGTGACAGAAACATCTCTGGGGGCCCACAGGAACAACTTGGCGAGCCATAGGTGCATGATTATGAATTGGGGGAGATAAAACGGGCAGCATAGGCACAAAGAGCAAGAATCCCTTTCTGTAGAAAGACAAAAGGAAGAGAAAGAAAGGCTGTGGAAGTGCAGGATTATATTTGGACAAGAGAAAAACCACAGTCAGCTATCCATACAGCAGTTTTGCATTTTCTGGTTTGATTCTTGGTCAAACCAGAATATATTTTTTTCTTCCTTTATTTCTTCCCTTCTCTATTCTGGCTGTTGGTTTGTTTAAGCAGACATTTTTAATCTATTTTTTTTACACCTCTTCTGTATCTCCATTAACTTTATTTTCTTTCCTCTCTCTCTCTGGATTAAGCCATATAGTTTCTCTGATTCTCTGCCTGGTCATTTTTTTTTTTTCTTTTTCCCCACCTGTGTTATTTCTCTTTGTATGGAATAAAGTTTCTTCCACCACCACCCCCTTTTAAATTTTTTCCAGGGTTAGTTCAACAAACAAATGAAATCACACCTTGTGGAAGATCCAAACCACCACTACAAGTAGGGAGATAAAACAACCAGAGTTACAACAATATAAAGCATGCAACACACACCAAAACAACCTCCTGAAGGGCCATACCCTGGAGAGTGTATGACCCCTCTTTAATACAGAAGTGCTCACAGGTGTAGGACACATAGCAAGCTATAAAACACATAAAGGAAGAAAACTAGCCAAAATGACAAAATGGAAGAATTTTCTTCAAAAAAAAAAAATCAGGGGGCACCTGGGTGGCTTAGTCGGTTAAGCGTCCGACTTTCGCTTAGGTCATGATCTCGCGGTTCATGGGTTCGAGCCTGGAGCCTGTTTCACTCTGTGACTCCCCCTCTCTCTGACCCTCCCCTGCTCATGCTGTCTCTCTCTCTCTCTCCTAGAAATAAATAAAAAACACTTAAAAAAAATCAGGAAGAAATGACAGCTAGAGAAATGCTCAAAACAGATATAAACAATATGTCTGATCAAGAATTTAGAATAATAGTCTTAAGACTAATAGATGGGCTTGAAAAAAGCATAGAAGACGACAGAGAATCTATTGCTGGAGAGATCAAGAAACTAAAAAATAGTCATGACTAATTAAGAAATGCTATAAATGAGGTGCAAAATTAACCAGATGCAGTAACAGCAAGGATGGAAGAGGCAGAGGCTAGAATAAGTGAAATAGAGGACAAAATTATGGAAATAGTGAAGCCAAGAAATAAAAAAATACTGGACCACGAGAGGAGAATTAGAGACCAAAGTGATTCAATGAAACACAAAAATTTCCATATCAAAGGAATTGCAGAAGAAAAAAAAGAGAAAGAGGCAGAAGGTTTACTTGAACAAATTATAGCTGAGAACTTCCCTTATCTGGGAAAGGAAGCAGACACTCAAATCTAGGAGGCACAGAGAACTCCCTTCAGAATTAGCAAGAATAAGTATTCTCGATGGCATTTCATAGTGAAACTGGCAAAAACACAAAGATAAAGAGAGCATTCTTCAAGCAGCTAGGGACAAACAGAACTTAACCTACAAGGGGAGTCACATAAGGGTAGTAGCAGACCTGTCCACTGAAATGTGGTTGTCCAAAAGGGAGTGGTAGGAAATATTCAATGTGCTAAGTAGGAAAAATATACAGCCAATAATTCTTTCTCCAGAAAACCTGTCATTCAAAATAGGAAACATAAAGGCTTTCCCAAACAAACAAAAACTGAACAAATTCAGGATGGCTAAACCAGCCCTATAAGAGATCCTAAGGTGGACTCTGTGAGTGGAATGCTGCAAATACTACAAAGAAGAGATATCATCACAAGAATGAAATCTACAGATAATACAAAGATACTATATCTGTATCTTTCAATAATAACTCTGAAAATAAATGCACTAAATGCCACAATCTAAAGATACAGAGTATCATAGAAACAACAACAACAAAAACAAGACAACAACAACAACAACAACAAACAACCAAGATCCATCTATATGCTGTCTACAAGAAGCTCATATTAGACCTGACAACACCTTCAGATTGAAAGTGAGGGGATAGAGAGGCATCAATCATGCCTCTGGAAGTCAAAAGAAAGCTGACAAAGTCATACTTATATCAGACAAACTATATTTTTAATGTTTTTTGTTTATTCATTTCTGAGAGAGAGAGAGAGCGTGAGCAGGAGAGGGTTAGAGAGAGAGGGAGACACAAATCCGAAGCAGGCTTCAGGCCTACGAGCTAGTTCTCAGCACAGAGCCCGATAAGAGGCTGGAACCCACAAACCGTGAGATCATGACCTGAGCCAAAGTCGGACGCTCAACCAACAGAGCCACCCAGGTGCCCCAAGACAAACTAGGTTTTAAACTAAAAGCTGTAACGAAAAATGAAGAAGGGCATTATATCACAATTAAAAGGTCTATACATCATGAAGAGCTAACCCTCTTAATTTTAAATGTTTATGCCCCAAACTTGAAAGACCCCAGATATATAAATCAACTAATCACAAACATATGCAATCTTATTAATAAGAATGTGGTAACTGCAGGGGACTTTAATACTCCACTTACAGCAATGGACAGATCATCTAGGCAGAAAATCAATAAAGAAACAATGCCCTTGGATGATGGACTTGACATATATATCCAGAAATTTTCATCCAAAAACAACAGAAGGCATATTCTTTGCAAGTGCACATGGAACATTTTCCAAGATAGATCACATACTAGCTCACAAAACAGTACTCAATACATATAAAATAACTGAAATCTTACCATACATATTTTTTTCATTTTTTTTAATGTTTTATTTATTTCTAGGAGAGAGAGAGAGACAGCATGAGCAGGGGAGGGTCAGAGAGAGAGGGAGGCACAGACTAAAACAGGCTCCAGGCTCTGAACTGGCAGTCAGTACATAGCCCGACACGGGGCCCGAACCCATGAACCGCGAGATCATGACCTAAGCGAAAGTCGGACGCTTAACCGACTAAGCCACCCAGGCGCCCCACCATACATATTTTTAAATTACAACACTATGAAACTTGAAATTAACCACAAGAAAAAAGTTGGAAATCCTCCGAATGCATGGCGGTTAAAGAACATCCTATGAAAGAGTGAATGGATGAACTAGGTAATTAAAGAAGAAATTTAAAAATATATGGAAGCAAATGAAAATGAAAACACAACAGTCCAAAACCTTTGGGAAACAGCAAAGGCATTCATAGGAGGAAAGCACATTGCAATCCAGGACTATCTACAGAAACTAGAAAAATCCCAAATACAAAACCTAACATCACATCTGAAGGAACTAGAAGCAGAATAGCAAAGAAACCTCAAAGCCAGAAGAAGAGAAATGATAAAGATTAGAGGAGAAATAAACAATACAGAAACCAAACCAAACCAAACAAACAAACCAAAAACAAAAACAAAAAACAGTAGAAAAGATCAATGAATCTATGAGCTGGTTTTCTGACAAAATAAAAATTCGCCTCACCCACAGCAACTCTACTTCTTACTCATGTCTCTAAAGGCAAGGGAAATGAAAGCAAACTAGAACTATTGAGACTTCATCCAGTTAAAAAGCTTCTGTACCGAAAAGGAAACAATCAACAAAACTAAAAGGCAATGGATGGAATGGGAGAAGATATCTGCAATTGGCATATTGGATAATGGGTTAGTATCCAAAATCTATAAAGAATTTCCCAAACTCAACATCTGGAAAACAAATAAGATAGTGAAGAAATGGGCAGAAAACATGAATAGACACTTTTCCAAAGAAGACATCCAGATGGCTAACTGACACACGAAAAGATGCTCAACATCACCCATCATCAGGGAAATACAAATTAAAACTACACTGAGATACCACCTCACACTGGTCAGAGTGGCTAAAATTCATAACTCAGGAAACAACAGATGTTGATGAGGATGTGGAGGAACAGAACTCTCTTGCACTGTTGGTGGGAATGTAAACTGGTACAGCCACTCTGGAAAACAGTGTGGAGGGTCCTCAAAAAAATTAAAAATAGAATTACCCTAGAAGCCAGCAATAGCACTACTAGGAATTTATCCAAAGGATACCGGAGTGCTGATCTATGGGAGCACATGTACCCTAATGTTTTTAGCAGCACTTTCAGAAATAGCCAAATTATGGAAAGAGCCCAAATGTTCATCAACTAATGAATGGATAAAGGAGATGTGGTTTATATATACAAAGGAATATTAGTGGCAATAGGAAAGAATGAAATCTTGTCATTTAGAACAATGTGGATGGAACTGGAGGGTATTATGCTAAATGAAGTCGGTCAGAGAGAGACAGATAGCATATGTATGCATTTATATGTTGAACTTGAGAAACTTCACAGAAGATCATGGGGGGAAAGAAGGGATAAAAACAGTATCAAACAGAGAGGGAGGAAAACCATAAGAGACTCTTAAATACAGAAAACAAACTAAGGGTTAATGCGGGAGGGGGGCATTTGTTGGGATGAGCATTGGGTTGTATGTAAGCAGTGAATCATGGAAATCTACTCCTGAAGCCAAGAGCACATTGGTGTACATTGTATGTTAGTTAGCCTGACAACAGATTATATTTAAATAAAAATAACTCACAGACGAGCACACCAGAATGTCTACTAGTCTAGAATGGAGATGTTGTGTATATAGAACAGAAACAAGAAGAGAGAAAAGAGAGAGGTGGAAGGGAGAGAGAAAGAGAGAATAAAAATAGTTTCACTGTCCCTGTTCTTCATATATCAGTATCATTAAGAGAAGTCATATTCTCTAAGGACAATATTCATTGTTAAACAAAACAACACAAAAAAACCCCAAAACCATCAGATTTTTAAATAGTCATAACTCTGATAAATATGAAAATATAAAACATACAATAGATACATTCTTCTAATTTTTCCCTTCCTTAAGCAAATAATTAATAAATAAGTTAAATTAAAAAATCACTCTTTTCGGGGCACCTGGGTGGCTCTGTCGGTTAAGCATCCGACTTCGGCTCAGGTCATGATCTCACAGTCTGTGAGTTCGAGCCCCGTGTCAGGCTCTGTGTTGACAGCTCAGAGCCTGGAGCCTGCTTCAGAGTCTGTGTCTCCCTCTCTCTCTGCCCATCCCCTGCTCGCTCTCTGTCTCTGTCTCTCAAAATAAAATAGACATAAAACATTTTTTTAAATCACTCTTTTCTACAAAATTACAGAAATTTAGACCAATTACTCTACAAAGCCGAGCACTTTTTTCTAGTCTTAAAAAGCATTAATTAAAAAAAACAACTTTATTTTGAATTTATTAATTTAAGAGGGAAGGAAAGAAATAGAGCCAGCACTTTTTAAATAAATTAAGTTCATTATGCGTCAAATTAACTTGAAAAATATTTTAAAGTGATACTCAACTTACATGTCATCTCATTGTGAAGAAAAAGGAAAATATACTTTTAAAAAGTACTTAGACACTTAAGTGTTTATGGTGATTTTCACTTTGGATTTCATCAAGGGTAAGAATATCAACAGAAACACTGAAATACTTTTCAAAGTTCCAAACGATAGTCTTTAGCACAAGATTAAAATGTAGACACTTCATAAGTGGAATCTTAGGGACAAATAAACTATTGGCAGCCTAGAAGGGGGAATTAATTTCATTGTCTTGGAAATAAAAGTAATTTTATTGATAAAAACTTTATAATAGCTATTAGTTCAGAAGTTTTTTTTAAATTTTTAATGTTTATTATTTTGAGAGAGATAGACACAGAGTCAGAGTGTGAGCAGGAGCGGGACAGAGACAGGGGGAGACACAGAATCTAAAGCAGGTTCCAGGCTCTGAGTTGTCAGCACAGAGCCCTACTGCAGGACTCAGACTCACAAACTGTGAGATTGCAGTTTGAGTCAAAGTCGGACACTCAACCAACTGAGCCACCCAGGTACCCCCACTTCAGAAGTTTAACAATTGGGTGAAAATGAAGGAAAATATGGGACATACAAAGATTATAAATAGCCATCATATAGATATGGAAAACTAATATTCATTTAAAGTTTTCGATTTTCAGAGGCACTTTAAAATATACCATCGCCTTTGTTCTCCACGGCAAACTGCGTATTAAGTTCTATCAAAATACATTGAGTAAGATCATGTAAATCCACAAAATCCACATTTTACTGCTGTTTATATTGAGGATCAGAGATTAAATAACATTCAAGCTTTCCCAACCAGGTAAGCAGTTTTCCAGGGTTTAATATGAATTTCTTTCAAAACCTGTCTTTTTCTATTAAACAAAACTGACATTATCATACTATATGATCACCAAATCAATACCACTCATCAGGAGAGAAAATTAAGACTAGTCTGTGTTAGCTGTTACTAGTCTCCAGACGTCTAACACTTTGGGCAAGACAAATATTTACTCCATCATTATACAATTTATTACAAGATACTTATCATGACAAATAAAACAAAGGAAAACTGAGTATGAGTACAAAATGCAAATTTAAATTACAAATATTTTGTGCATTAGATCTTCTGACATATGAATATAGAAAAATTTTAAATAAATTACATTGGAATGAAAATACTGCAACAAGTTTTATCTTTTAAATTTAAATAAAGACTTCTTAAGTTCCTTTTATTTTCTTCTTGCCATCATGACAAACATTATATCTTATAAATGAATCCTAAGGACCTTCTCTACCTTTTTATAACTAAAAGTAGTGTCACTTTTATCTTCCTACATGGCAAAACAACTTAACCATTACTAATTTTGTAAGAAGCTACAAAATCTTGGGTGAGAATCAAAGCAGACAATACCAGGCTGACTCCCAGCGCAGAGCCATTCAGCAGACTGTCAGTGGATATATGAGAGAGCCCAGGCAGGCATGACCAAAAGAGCCACACAGCTGAACACAGATTCACAATAATTATAAATGGTCACTGTTTCAAGCTACTAGATATGGGGTGGGTTGTTAGGGAACAGCAAGCAAACTAATAGAGTAGATTAGCAAAGTCTTCTTAATGGGGACAAAACGTAAGTTAAAAATTAAAGGTCTGACACACAGAGATGAACAAGATATGCTAGAAGAAGGACTCTGGTTTTTCACTTATACTGTGGAGTAAATATCCTGAAAAAATAAGATTTCATTTTTTTTTACTTTTTGCTGATATTTTTCATAGATTCTTTAAGAAAAGTTTTATATTTACTTTGGAAAGATACTAGAGAGAATTCCCACATACTCTGTGTCTAACTTCCCCTTTTAAAAAAATCTTGTTAGTATATTTCTTATGATTAATTGATGACTGTAGTCCATACTGTAATAAATTTTCTTAGCTTAGCCTAACAACTTTCTGCAGTTTATTATGCCTAGGATATCACTCACATTCAGTCATTTGATCTTAGGTTTCTCTTGGCTGGAACAATATGGCAGACTTCCTTGTCAGAGATGACTTGATAGTCTTGAGGTCATGTATTTTGTAGAGTGCTATCTACTAGAATTTTTCTGGTGTGTTTTTGTTTTTGTTTTTGTTTTTTCATGGCTTGCTGGGTTTGCGGGTTTGGAGGGGAATATCACAGAGGTAAAGTGGCATTTTTATCATATCATATGCATGACTATGATGACTATGATGCTAGGGTATCAACATAATTTTTCATTGTTGGTATTGACTTTGATTACCTGGATTGGGTGGTGTTTGTCAAAGCTTTGCACTGTAAAGTAACTCTTCTCTTTTATCTGCATTCATTAGAAGGCAGTCACTATCCACAGCCCACACTGAAGGAAAAGGGAATTAGGCCTCCCATCCTTCAAAACACAGTATCTACATAAATTATCCAGACTTTTTTTGCATGGGAAATCTGCCACTTCTCCAATTATTTTTTATTTATTCAGTCATTTATTTACATTAACATAGACTCATAGATATTATTTTGTACTATGGGTTGTAATTCAATACTACATTATTTATTTTGTTGCTCATGTTTTCCTCACGTTGGCCATTAGAGAATATGCCGTTTGGCTATTTTTCCTTTGCCATATCCTCTTTAACGCAGGTTTTCTGTTTGTTTGTTTTTGGGTTATGGGGAGGTTCTTTACTTTCCAACACAGCAAGATGTTCCAGGCTCATCTTGAATATTTTCTGCCTCAGTTTTAGAATCAGACATTTCTCCAAGGAGCCTTAGCTTCTTTTATTAGAGAATGGTATTAAAATCTAAGACTAGGAAGGCCTGGGTGGCTCAGTCGGTTAAACATTTGGCTTAATTTCAGCTTAGGTCATGATCTCATGATTTGTGGGTTTGAGTCCTACCTTGGGCTCTGTGCTGACAGCAATAGTGCAGAGACTGCTTGGGATTCTGTCTTCCTCTTTCTCTGCCATTCCCCAGCTCCCTGCTGTCTTTATCTCTTTCTCTCTCTCTCAAAATAAATAAATATTAAAAAAAAAACAACAAGAAGATCTAGGTTCAAGATATGATTGTTGCTACTTGAGTGTCCTTGTTTCTAAATCCTTTCACCTATCAGAGCAAGGATATACATGTATGCATGTTAATGCTATATATAAACATATCTGTAAAGAGCTTTATATGTAACTATCTGTATCTACAATAAGCTAAACATGAGGTCATTCCAACGTTTTCAAGTCTATTACAGTTCCACACAGATCATTCTAGACTCCTTTTCCTGCTTATATATCAATTTAACTAAAACAGAAACCTGTTTCCAACCAACATCCAGTTTTTAATTGTTCAATTTCAGTATATGTGTATAGCATGTGTAACAAGTAACAGACCTGCTAACCTATACTCCCATGGGAAACGAGTTTATCAACTAGAGTACAACGGTTATGCACATAACAGAAAGGACCTTATTTACAGCAAATCCCTAAAGATGATTCCAGAAATACCTTACTTCTAATACCGTCTTACCTTTTGTTCTGTACACTTTGGGAAGATTTTTTTTTAACATTGGACCACTAAAATTTTATTCTTTAACAAAAACCTAACATTCCAAAATAAATTTCAATAAGAAAATCAATTTACTGTATAAAGCTTCTTGTTTACCTTTTGATTTTTAAGTACGCAAACATATCTGACTGTTTTCTCTATTCACTAGGAGATGGTAGGCACTGTTATCCTTCGCTGCCTCCCAGTCCTCTGTAACAGGTACTAATATGAATTAACAGTCTTGGTCCATTTGAATCTCCTGGAAAAAAGAAACCTTGTTTTATATAATTCAGAGGCTTTTCTATTTCATTGTCACAATCTGCTGTCATTATGAGCGGTTCTTTTAATTAGCTCCATGGTTTAAATAAATGCAAAAATCAATGACCCAAATTTAGAAAACTACGTCTGTTGCTCTCCCAGAGAACTTTAAGGAACATATCCAACACTTTAGTTAACAGTAAGGTTAACTGGGATCCATCCCATCCAAAGACTTCCCTCCATCTCCACTGCTAGAACCTTTGTGAAGCATGGACTCTCCTTACATGGACAAACTGAGACACTGGCCTCTACTCTAAAATGATAGTTGTGATTCCCTCCTGGACCTTGCAGAGTGATCCACACACAGCAGGGTAGATATTGTAAAACATAACTGATATCACACTTCTACCATACTTGACCCCTTCATTTGCTTCTCACTGAATTTAGAATCAAATCTAGACTTTTAACCAGACTTTTAACTCCTATGTGACTTCGCCTCAGCTATTCCCTACATCGCAGTGGCATTTCAAGAAATCGGACTTCATTGTGCTTTTTGAAAATGCTCCCGTTTTTGCCATTGGTTTGTTCATCTGTTTTTCCCCAGATTTAGGCCTTTTCATTTGCTGTCTTCTAACTATGAAAGACCTGTTCTCTGATTCTTTACGTATAAATTTCTCCTTACCATTCTTCAGCCCAAGCTCTAACTCTTCAGAGTGAATTGCTATCAGTGTGGAAAACATTCTTCCCAAGTCCTTTCTGTCAAACTATCTGCTTATTTACAACATATTCAAATTCTAGTTATACATTTATAGTTTATCTGTGTGCTAAACAGTGCATTCTAATTTATTCTCTATCTCCTCCTACTGGGACATAGTCCCCATGAGAGATTCTGGTTGTCCCTGTGAATGTAATATCTAAAGCGAGGACTACTGTACACCAGTCACAGATGAGCTATTGAAAAGATATTACTGAATGAATAATGAATGAATGAATGAATGAATGAATGAATGAAATATAATAATTCTGTCCTAAAACTTTGAATATAGAGCTGGTACCAAAAATGAACTCATTGTTTTTGTGCCAATTTTCAAACTTAGAAAAGATTTTTTGTGACCTTAATTTCTGTTACAGCAGAAATTAATCAAGGATGACTTATGTTGAGCAAAGAGGTAAAAATTTGAGTATCTACCATGTAACATTATTTTTTTTAAGTGCACTGGAAATTGACAGGTGAGATCATTCTAACTGGGAAATAACTCAGCAACTTTACTAAAATCATGAAGGTCTTTACTTTAAATGGGGAAAGAAAGTATTACTTTTAAAATAAATTAATCTCCAATAGAGAAGGTTATTTGTCTAATGACACTAAACCTTAACAAATATGATACATAGAAAAGGTACTCTTAGTTGAATATATGAAATGAAGCTTCTTATTTGGCTTTATTGCATGAAAGTTTACAGACCAACTCTAAAAAGAAATTTACATTTGTGTAGTGAGTTTTATGTGTTTTGTCCTTGCTATATTTAAATGCTAGGAAAATATTACCTAGAGTATTTATTTTTGAGTTGATGACTTTCCTTTTTCATTGGTTTGTGTGATTTTCTTTTCTTTTTTCCTTTCTTTTCTTCTCGTTTGTTTTTTTTAAGGTAGACAGATTGAGATATTTAAACTGAATAAAATCCACTTTTTAAAAATGTACATATCAGTGAGTTTAAACAAATACATGCAGTGACATAACCACATCTGCAATCAAGATGCAGAATAGTTCTGAAACCTCAAAAAATTTCATTGTCTTCACAGGTAAATTTCTCTCCCCCAAAGCCAGGCGCTGGGAAACAGTGATGGAGAGAGAGAGATAGAGACAGAGGGTGACAGGGTGAGGGGCAGAGAGAGAGGGAGACACAGAATCCGAAATAGGCTCCAGTGTCTGAGATGTCAGCCATCAAAGGAGGACTCAAACCCACTAACTGTGAGATCATGACCTTGGCAGAGGTAGGATGCTTAACTGACTGCACCTCCCAGGCGCCCCTCACCCCCTGCCTTTTTAAAAAATAGTATTACAGTTTTAGCCATTTCTACCTGTTTTGTTCAAATTCCTTGCTATTTTGAGATTCATCCACATGGTTACATTTTGCAGTACTATGTTCTTCTATTGTTAAATAGTAGCCCAATAAATGGATGCATCCGTGTTTGTACACTGACTCCCTAGTCAATGGATATTTGCATTCTGCAGTTTTGGTTACTATGAATAAATCTGCTGTATATATCAATACAGAGATGCTTTTGTGGACATATGTTTTCATTTACTTAGGAGTATGATTGTTACTATATTATATGTGTACCTTTATAAAAACTGGGTCCTGAGAATGTTTATACTGGGAGAGTTAGACAAAACTTTTATCACATGCCTCCTTCAACCCCATCAACTGCCAACATATTTAGCATTGCTTTTTTTTCTTTTAGACTTGAGGTGAAAGCTGGACACCAGTGAATATACAGATGCTTAAAAACATATTTAAGTTATACCAATTTATACCAATATAAATAATTTTCTTAGTTCATTAATTGTACCTCCAAACGCTATGTTCACAATCTTAGTATAGTCACAAAATGATCTATTCAGAATAAATATAACTGAGTATAGAAAACAAAAATTTAATTCATCTGGTGATTTAATTTGTTCTTTTATACAAGTAGATAAGTTTACACATATATTTAGTTAAACTTTACTTGAGATTTCAAGTCTATATGATTTTTTTTTTCTAAGAAGAGATGGTAGAATGCTTTCCCTCCTGGAATAGCAATATTCAACAAGAATGAATTTTATGTCTTGCATCAGTAAATATGTCAGGAAAATCAAACTAAGTAGGAAATTATCTACAACACTAGAATTTCCTTGTCATCTCATCTCTTGTATAAAGAAATTACTTTGGAGGATATTATGAATATTGTATGATTATTTTCTATACAATAAGAAAATCTATTTTATCATAAAATCAAAGAGAAAAAGCTAAATATTAACACAAAGATGTTATGAAACTAAAATAGCATTTCTAGTACAATTATTCTTCAATATTTTCCCCCTGACATACTAGAATGATCTTCCCAAAATATTAGATGCCTCTAAATAATTACATTTAATCCATTCTGTTAAAATGCAGGATAAAATGTCAGTTTTTGGTAATGCTATGATCTATTCCACTCTACTTTCCAGCCTAACACTCCATCACTGCTTACATATATCTTACCATCGAGGCATGGCTTGGTTTATGATTTCTGAACAAGCCATTCTATTTTTCTGCTTTATCAGTATGGAATGACCTTAGTTGTATTTCCACTTTATATCCATGCAAATCTGCTAAAAGAAACCTGAATGTCAGCTGCATTTTCTCCTTTCTCTTACTATTTTCTCTTCCAACCCAAAACCTGTGGCTTATAATTTCATGGTGCATTTCAGTGATATCTAGTAAAATGAGCTGCATAAACACAATCCTTTATCTCTCCAACTGAAGTATAATATAGGTGAAGGCCACTTCTTGAAGGGATGAATGCTCTGCAAAGGGATCTACTAGAGTGAACACAGAAGTTAACTATATTTTAATTTAATAAGTGCATGCAATGAGAAAGAAACCCTCGTATACATAGGTAATTTAACACAGTTCTGGATTTATTTATTTTTAATTTATTTTTAATTTTTCAAATGTTTATTTAGTTTTGAGAGAGAGCGAGTGAAGGAGGGACAGTAAGAGGGGAGACACAGAATCTGGCTCCAGGCTCTGAGCTGTCAGCACAGGGCCCAGTGTGGGGTTTGGACTTATGGGCTATTAGATCATGACCTGAGCCAAAGCCAGACACTTAACTGAATGAGCCACTCAGGCACCTCAACACAGTTTTGACTTTAAGATGCACACACACTGCATTGTAGAACACATACAATTTACACTAGAATATAATATACTTAGTAGAGAAATGCACCATCTCAAGCAGTTTAAAACTTCTCAGAATAGATGGCTGAGTTGGGTCATGAAAAAGAGTAAAAATATGGCAGATGAATGAGGAAGAGAATGCTAATTTCTCTCTGATTATACAAGCCTGACTCATTTTTCACTGGTGTGATAATTAGTTGAATAAGGAAAGTGGCAGGGGCAGAGCAAGCTAGTTACTTCCTAAAATGTAGATATGATTCAGTGGTACAAATCCTTCCTCAACAAGCCTGTTCTACATCACCTCGGGCCTTCTTGTGGCTAGAAAATTAATTAATTAATTTTTATTAACAAAGATGGACCTGTAAATTAAGATTACTAAGATATCTTAGTAATAGGGGCGCCTGGGTGGCTCAGTCGGTTAAGCGTCCGACTTTGGTTCAGGTTATGATCTCACAGTTCGTGAGTTCGAGCCCCCCGTTGGGCTCTGTGCTGACAGCTAGCTCAGAGCCTGGAGCCTGTTTCAGATTCTGTGTTTCCCTCTCTCTGACCCTCCCCTGCTCTCTCTCTCTCTCTCTTTCTCTGTCTCAGAAATAAATAAAAAACATTAAAAAATTTAAAAAAGATTACTAAGATATCTTAATTTTTATACACACCATATTTGTATCATTTAAAAAGTCTAATGCTACTAAGTAGAAGCAAAAAATTGGAACACAGATAATTCTTATCCATTGAAAATGAGAGCCGAAACTGATACAAACACTAAAAAATAATTTGGAATTATGTTGGAAAGGTGAACATTTATAAACTTCTTACACAGTCATTTTGCTGTTTGGCATATAGCTTAGAATAATTGTTTTATGTGTACTGAGAGATATGTGCAAAATGTATTTGTCTAAGCATTTCATAATAGCAACAAAAAATAGCAACAAGACATACTTTCATTGAGTTGAAATGGATAAGTGAATAATTATGCTTACACACCATATAATATTTAAAGCAGTGAAAATGAATACATAATCTTCTATAAAAACAATATGGATGAGCCCTGGAAACACAATGTTGAATGAAAGGAATAATAACAGAATATTATATACAATATAATAACATGCTGTCACATTTTTCAAGCCCAAAGCAAAGAAACACTACGTGATATATTCTTTAGAAATACCAGATATGTGGGCATTTTTTAAATGTAAGTGAGTAATGGAAGCAAAATTGCAGGTATTGGTTTATCTCCTTAGGAAGGTAAGGTATTGGAAATGAGGTCTCACTTCCAGAATACCAGAAGTGTTCCTTTTTATTATTGTTGTTGTTATCTTGCTTCATATCTCAAATAACTTTACATAATTTATTTTAAATGTTTTATATATTGCAAAAGTTTTAGAAGAGAATTTATAAAACGGTAGCCTCTTAATAGGCATTTAACATTTGTGTGAATCAAATATCAAAAATAAAACTCAAGGGACACCTGGGTAGCTCAGTCGGTTAAGCATCTGACTTTTGATCTTGGCTCAGGTCATGATCTCACTATTTGTGACTTCAAACCCACCCCAGGCTCTGTGCTGACAGTGTGGAGCCTGCTTGGGATTCTGTCTCTCCCTTTCTTTCTCTCTCTCTGCCCCTCCACCACTTGCATGCATGCCATGTTTTCTCTCTCTCTCTCACACATAAGTAAATAAACTTTAAAAACTTAAAAAAATAATGAATATTACATAGATTATAATACAGGAAAAGATTATTTGTGTGTAGTAAAAATAAACACAGTGATGACAAAAAGACACACACTAATGTCTACTTGTGCAACTACAGTGGTAGATCTGAAGAATATTTCTTCAGTTTTGTGTTTGGCCTATTAATCATATCAAGAATGAAAATACATGCAATAATGTAAATACACAGTAATTTTGCAATAGATTTAGAGGTATAAGTGGATTGTACTACTAAACAGCAATCGATATTTTAAACAAACTTTTTTTGAGGAACAGCTAATATACTGATCTAAAAGATAAATAGCTCTAAATATACTTTGATTAATAAGTAAATATCTTAAATTATTATTAAATATATTACCACATATAGGACCACAAAGTGCTTCTCAAATATGTGATAATTTTGAAGGAGAAAATACTTCTCAGATAAATCTTTAATATTTAAAAGCCCTAATCACAAGAAAAATTATTTCAGAAGGAAAATTTCACATAAAGAAATATTCTGATACACAATGATATATCAAAATGAACTCTCTTTAAAATTCAAAGAGTGTAAATATGCTTCAAGATCATTAAAATATAAAGAAATGCCTTCTGTAGAAGGACAGAAGGATCCTGTAAAACTCATAATAGGGGAAAGGTAGGGGGTGATGGATGGGAAAGCAAGGAGTGGGAAGAATAGGGTGTGGAAGGGAGGAAGAGAGAGAAGCAGAGAAGCAAGGAAACAAAGTTGAATATATTTTGCTGTTTTAAAAATGTGTATTTATTTTTGAAAGAGAAAGAGAGCACAAGCAGGGAAGGGACAGATAGAGAGGGAGACACAGAATCCAAAGCAGGCTCCGGGCTCTGAGCTGTCAGCACAGAGCCCAGCGTGGGGCTTGAAACCACAAACCATGTTATCACGACCTGAGCCAAAGTCAGATGCTTAATCAACTGAGACACCCAGGCACCCCAAAAATATTTTGCTTTTACATCAGGTTACTCAGGATATAATTTGCATTAAAACAAAAAGGTCTTTAAGTAATACTTACAACTTCTGGCGTTTGGATGAAACATTTCCATATCAAATTACCAAAGATATAAAGGACCGTCTCATGGAGAAGGAAACAAAATACATATTCGTATGCACAAAGCTCTAACTTTTTTCATTGAAGGAAATGATAGACTCATTTAGTAGCTAGCCCATATCTAGCTCAGTGGCTCCAGAAATTTTATGATAATTTTTATGCCCTATACAATGAGTTGATAGACAAACACACATACACACACACACACACACACAAACAAGCTACATACATAATAATCACCAGATTGAAACAGTTGCACCATGACTCAGCTTTTATTGACCAGTCATGTTATGTTCCATTGGAACCAGGAGGAACGTGGGAGACACAACTCATAATTGTATTATATGAATATAATCTATTATTCTTCTGAATTTGAAAATACAATTATTGTATGGAAATGCAGAGATGAAACCCAGATGTGAAATAACTCAAAGTTACACAGCTAATTAAGGAAAAGAATGGAAATCTGAATGAGTTTCACATAACTTTTTTTTTTTTAAGTTCTCTTACCACTCTGGTCTATTTTCTTAGAACAGTAATTATGTGATGCCCCCAGACAAACAATCTCAGCATCACCTGGCAACTTGAGAAAAATGCAAAATTTTAGGTCCCATCCAAAACTCCTGAAATAGAAACTCTGAAAGGGAAGTCTAGCAATCTGTTTTTAACAAGCCCTCCAGGTGATTCTGATGTATACTCAAGTACGAGAATGCTTGGTTCAGCTTTTGACAACTGCCAATAATAAATTCTGCGCTCCCAAATTAATTCATCCAGTCTTAGTGTCTTGCAGAGTACCATGCACGCGTTACCAATCAGGAAGGATTCCAAACCCTTCTGCCCACTGAATCTTGGTATTGACAGTACTTTAATCACAAAGGGAAGAGACAGAGCAGGATCTGCTTCAACAGTGGACATGGAATTCCCATGGCCAGCGGGTCTCTTGGCAGTGGGAGGCCCATGCAGGGGATTCAGCCTAAACATCCCGCTTTCAGGGCTGCAATGGAAAACTCCCTTCTGTTCTCTCAGGGGACAGATTTAACAGTGGGAAGGGCCAGGTGCCTCATGACTTGTGACACATTCCCTCCCAAGTGATGAAGCCAGCACAGCTGTTTGGGCTCTTTCTCTCTTGATAAGAAAGTGTTCCAGGCCCAAGGCTCATTCCTCTGCAGCTGAGAGGGAGTTGAGAGACTGCACTTGTGAGGCCGCCTTTCCAATGTCTAATGTATATTTGTAGAGACACATATTGTGGAAAAGGTATTCTCTTAGAGGGAACAGAACTAATCAAGACATTCCTTCAAATAATAGCCATACATTACAAGAGATGAGAAAAGGAACTCTAACAATAGGATTTAACTCTAATTTTTTGAATTAGTTTTTTGTAATTTCTTTTACTGAAGCTTAGCTGACATACATAATGGTATACAAATTTCAGGTGTACAACACACTGACTCCATACCACTTTACTCGGTACTCACCACTTCAGTGTAATCACCATCACAGTATAATATTATTGCAATGCTATTGACTTTATGCCCTATGCTGTATTTTCATCTCATAACATGGTTATTTAGAACTAATTTTCTATTCATTAGCTATCCCTTTGTAAATAGTAGATTTGTTTCTCATTCAGATTTCTTTTGACTGTCTTTTTATACGCTCCTATAAGTATGCCTTTTCCATTTGAGCATTTTATATTAAATTTTATATTAAAATGTGATTTGTTAAAAATGGCAGATAAACATTTTTTTCTGATTTGAGGACTGCAACTTAAAAAACAGTGCTATAGGAGTTCCTGGGTGGCTCAGTTGGTTAAGCATCCAACTTCGGCTTGGGTCATGATCTCACAGTTGGTGGGTTCAAAACCTGCATCAGGCTCTGTGCTGACAGCTCAGAGTCTGAAACCTACTTTGGATTCTGTGTCTCTCAAAAATAAGTAAACATTAAAAGAATGTAAAAAAAAAACACTATACAACACACTGAAGAGTTTTATAAATGAAATAAAAAATAGACTAAACAAACAATACCTAGTTTGTGAGAAGGCACAAAAACAGGAACATCGTAAACTTTACATGTTAACATTTGACAATATCTAGAAAGACTATACATATATCCTACTTGTATGTATAATAGGTAAATATATAACCCTACAAATATACTCAAAAGAAATCTATGCATATATTCACTAAAAGACTTGTAGAAGAATGTTCACAGCATTGTCTTTCTTCCAATCCCTAAACAATAAAAACCCAAGTGACTGTTAACAAAATAATGGGTAAATACACTGTTGGATATTCATACAATGGGCAAATAGAATACACAGCAAATAGAATCATTGAAAAACAAAAAACAAGGGGAAATTGTAAGATTCTAATGTTTGAGGCAAGTAAGCCAAAGACAGAAAAGAGTTCATTTGATATAATTTATTTATATTCTTTTAAAACAGGCAAAACTACTCTTAGGTGTTAGAAATCAAGATGATACAGCAATTACTGTAACACATAGTGGCTAGAAGAGGGTGTGTGCTGGCTACATGGCTGTATTTATGTGGGTACCCGCTCCACCAGTGCATTCATTTGGTGGAATATCACTGAGCTAAACACATGATTTGAACTCTCCTGTTTGCTTATTGCACTTCAATGAACTATATAAAAAACAACAATGAAATAGGTTTCCTATTGTCCCATATAGTATAAAACATATCAAAAAGTAAGTTGATAAATACATTTTGAGGGTAATTACCCAGGTGCTCTTGTTTATATATTTACTAGCCAGAATATGTCATTTCATATCTGCCTTCAGGATGTCGATTCATCATTTAACTGTGAAAGAAAAAATATTTCAAATGAAGCTAAGCAAATGTGAACTAAGTTCAAAGTCACCATGTATTGGAAAGTTTGAATCTCTCCAAATATAATATGTGCTTTTACTCAAAATAGTTCAAAAATCCTACTAGGATGCAGGTATCACTTAAAGAGCCATCTATGAAATCCAGAGAGGCAGAATAACATTATTTGAACTTTAATTTTTGTAAATGTTACTTGTATGTGTAGCTATCACTATAATTCTTGGATTTTGCTACTTTTCATTATTTTCTAGTGAAAAGCAATAGTTAAGGTCATCACAATGAGAATGAGTTGGACTAAGTTGGACTAACTACATTCAACAATATTTCAAGATCAGTTACAATATTACCTTACAATATTTGTAAGGTCACTCTCTCTTTTTTTTTTTTTTTATGTTCTATTTATTTCTAGGAGAGAGAGAGAGAGAGAGACAGCGTGAGCAGGGGAGGGTCAGAGAGAGAGGGAGTCACAGACTGAAACAGGCTCCAGGCTCTGAGCTGGCAGTCAGCACAGAGCCCGACGTGGGGCCCGAACCCACGAACCGCGAGATCATGACCTAAGCGAAAGTCGGACGCTTAACCGACTAAGCCACCCAGGCGCCCCTTGTACGGTCACTCTTAAAAGTAAAGGAGGCAACTTTGACCGACTTGTTTCTAAAAAGCTTTGCTGCCATACACTGCCACCCTATATCCGAAGCTAAATGTTGCTGAAATAATTCTCCTGAGTGCTAATAAGATGGTATATCTTCTTTAAGCTAGGAATTTTAAATGAATTTCTGCTAGGCACATGTGCAGACCGCAAGCTCTGAAGAAATTATTTGGTATCTCAGGAAGTTTTTCTGGTCTAGTGAATGGTTCAGAGATTGATTGTTTACTGCTGTGTGCTTGTAGAGAGTTTATAGAGTGTTTGCTTATTTCAAATGGTATAAACTTTGCCAGCAACAAAGTTTCCTGTAGAATGTGTCCTCAAGGAAAAATGCATCAGCGTCTTAACTGTGAAGGCTAAACAAGATTCAGTTTTTTACATTAAACTATAGATTTTGAGACTCTATTGCAGAAGCCATCTACTTTTTTCTTATTTCAAAACAGAAAATGGTTACTACATGTTACATGCCTGCCTAGTAATACAGGAACAGAGAGTTCTCTCATATTCACATTCATATTATTAGCCCCAGTTTTACTTTTGAGTGAACCATTCTACATTGTTCCTAAAGTTTGACAGAAATAAGATTTTTTCCAAATATATTTTCCATCATTAAATATTTTTTCGCCCAAACATTTAATAACATATATATTGAACACTTCACTGTGGCTTGTCATTATAATAGATGGTGGATATATACAAATATATAACACAGACACAAATCTTAAACTTGAGGAGGAGGGTCTTGATAAGAGGAAAATAATAAACTGCTTGGTTCAAAACAGTATTTATTGGTTTTATAAATTTCACATTACTTTTTATATGTACTGCAGATCCCCCCAATGGAATATTAATTTTATACTTTGTCTCCATCCACCCCCATTCCTATAGTGACTCCCTCCATACCCTGTCTCTCGTAGGTCTTGTCAAACACATTTGTTTATTAAAAGTTTCCAGTCCCTTGATAAACAAACTGCTATTTGTGTCTAAACTAAAATTTCTCAAATTCATATGGCTAGAGAACTAATGCTCTGGGACATATGTATTGATATGTATTAATCCCACATTTTTACCTATAAGAAAATTGATGAAACAATGAATAGATTTATTAATCTTCATACTGCTTTCTTCATACTCTCTCAAGTCTTACAGTGAAGTAAGTGTTGCTTATAAATTAGGTC
Organism: Hyaena hyaena; assembly: GCF_003009895.1. Classification (NCBI taxonomy): domain Eukaryota; kingdom Metazoa; phylum Chordata; class Mammalia; order Carnivora; family Hyaenidae; genus Hyaena; species Hyaena hyaena. The sequence continues at coordinate 194,414 of NW_024081517.1, forward strand.
CAATTATTTATTTACGAAGATAAAATGAATGTGCTAGTAGATTTAAATAAACAAATAGCCTCTGGAAACTGAAATGATCAATTATTAGATATAGGAATATAAATTAAATCCAGGGGTATCTTGGTGGCTCAGTTGGTTAAGTGTCTGACTCTTGATTTCAGCTCAGGTCATGATCCCACAGCTCATGACATGGAGCTCCGAACTGAGCTCAGTACTGACAGTGTGGAGCCTGCTTGGGAGTCTCCCTCTGCCCTTCCCTGCTCATGTGGTGTGTGTGCATTGTCTTTTTTTCGAAATAAATAAATACAAATTTTAAATAAATAAATAAGTGATTCCAGTGCTTCTAAATATAGTTGAAGATTTTTCTCTAAAGACTAAAAGTAAAAAAAAAAAAAATCCATATATGTGTTTTAATTGCATATTATGAATATTGGTATGCTACATAGTCAATAGATTTAATCTTCCATACTCACAAGAAGAATCATTTGTATATTTGGCTGAAATGATCAATCATGTAGAGCTTCCAAAACAGTTTTGCCAATATCATAAAATGTAAAAGAATGAAATACAAATTAGATTGTTTACATGATATTCCATGTAACTACAATGAAAAGAACTCTTTCACATAATGATTCACCAAATAGAAAAATACTTGGATGTAAAGCTTTGAAACTCATTCAACTCAGTAAAGGGTCTTCCTAACATAAAACATTCCTGCTAAGCATTTTGTGCATTTTCAACTGAGATAGTAAAATTTGGAAATTCAAAATGCTCTTAAAAGTCATAGATTTTAACATGCATTCTAAAATATCTTTTATCTTTGATATCTGAAAATAAATTGTCACAAAATAGATCAAGATCTGTTTCTTATCACTCAGTTAAATTATGAGATGGATTTAAGTAAGTTATCATGCAGTCTGAGTATTCTCAGTTCTAATCAGGATGCATGTATTTATAGGCCATGAATTTACATTTAGGGAAGGAATGTGGCTCAGAGGACTGTTAGGAAGGGATAGCAGACACTAAAATTGCTTGGCAACTCTGATCTAGGAATCATTGTTCACGGCTAATGAAATTACTTGCATAAACCCTATTACGTTATTGTCACTTAAATGTAGAGGGAAATTTTCCACTCCAGTTATAGAATTAAAGATTAAGAAGCACTGGCTTGACTCAAATGAATACTCCATGTCCAGTGGACCACTTATTGCTACTATTATAAATAGAATATTTTATCTGAAAAATATCTAAGACTCTAAAATTGTCTCATCCAAGGGTTGCTTGAGGATTACAGGCCACAAAATTCTTCAGGTATTCACTGAGCCATTAAACAAACAATGTAGGCATAACATACACAAAAATGTTGGCCAAGCTACTCCTATCATGAGAGGTACTTTTAAAAGTCACTTGAAAACTAAGGTTTTTTTCAAGTTTAAAACTATCTTGTGAATAACATTAATAAGATAAGGGCTATTATTATATTAAGTACTCTGAGGCAACATGACCCTCCTATTAGAGGTTGGGACAACAGAGTCAAAATGCTTCTAGGTGGGAAGGAGAAAACAAATTCTTTTCCTTTGAGCTTGTATTGTCAAATCTAATTGTTCTAAAATAGACCACAATAATACTGTTAGGTAAACTCAGTCCCTTTGCTATTCTCCTTGGTTTCAAGGAATGAAAAAAGAAGAAAGTGTGGATATATACTTATAATTACCTTCAAATATGATGTTTGTAGCTGCATAGCCACTTACTGTTAACATATAAGATAACGTTTATAAGTGGAGGTATACTTTTTGGTAACACATTTGAAATTTGAAAAATAATTTATCTTTTCTATTTTTGCATGCATAGTCAGTATTCCAATTGTTTGTTAAATCAGTTTACCTTTCTGGGCCACATGGAGAGGTAATGAAAAATAGGAATACGAAGGTTTGTCTAGGATTCTTTAACAGAAAATCCACTGTCCCTCATACTTATGTGACATTCACCTGGTATAAGCAAAGATGTAGTTCTCTTGATAATTCTCTAAATCGTTTATATTTGAAATTGCAATTACATAATTATATCAATGTGAGATACTAAAAAGATTACAAAAAGAAATGTTTATAAAGTAATAAATGTTCATAAAATATTTTATTCTATTAATATGGAATCAGTAACCTCCTCATGAGACAGGTAAAGCAAAATTAAAATTCAAATGAGAGAGGTATCTTTGAGATGAAGACATTGAAGGAGTTATTACAGATATGAATTTGCATGGGGCCAGAAAAAGCAGTAGCATTTGAACACATTCCTTGGTTTTTAGAAAACAGGGCCAAAGAACAGGAGAAAGAACTAGAGACATTTATGACAGGGGAGCGGGGTAGAACTCTTACAGAATGACTGAAGCATAAGGAATATAAGGTAGGAAAATTTATCTAGATCTAGATTGAAGAGCTTTTAATGCTTAACCTATGACTTGTAAGTTTGCCATCACATCTCTGTAAAGTTGTAAAAGGGGCAGTTGGAAATGCCAAAATAAATTTCCATACATTCCAGGGTTAGAAAACAGATTTGGGAATATTTGGCCTACAGAGGTGAGCCAACTCATGTGAACTGAAGGTACTGACTGTTGAAGAAAACCTAGAGGGAAATAAAAAAAAGTCTCAAGAGTAGATTTGGGGTTTAACAAAAAGAGAAACATCTGGAGAAGCAGTTGGAAGGAGAGTAAAAGATTTTGAAAATACCTTAGAAAGAATTGTGTTGCAAACCAAGGAAGCTAAGGCCCCACAAGGCCTATTGACAATATTGAAACATACAGAGAAACTCACTGTGAACTGTCAATATTTCCCTCAAATTTAGAATCCACGTTTTGGGGCACCTGAGTGGCTCAGTCAGTTAGGCGTCCAACTTCAGCTCAGGACATGCTCTCAAGGTTTGTGAGTTCAATCCCCATGTCCAGCTCTGTGCTGACAGCTCAGAGCCTGTAGCCTATTTTAGATTGTGTCCCCTCTCTCTCTCTGCCCCTCCTCCACTTGTACTCTGTATTTTTCTCTCTCAAAAATAAATAAACCTTACAAAAAAGTTAGAATCCGGATTTTGTCACTTGGTTCATTCTCATCCTCACTATAAGCCAAAAGAAGAACTTTCTCATCTAAGAGAAAATAAATTTTAAATATCCTGTAGAGTGAAATATTGAAAACAGAAATTGAAGGAAAAAATAAAATAATTCTTGTCTAGTTTTCAAAATGAAAAAAGATATATTTAAAATTGGAATCAATCCCTACTGAATTCTGAAATTTATTATGGAAAACGCATACACAAGTATATGCATAGACAGATATAGTGTATGAAATCTTACACTTACTGTCTTGCAGCCCTGACATCACAGCATGCTATGTGGGCAAACCCCCAATAGCCTGCTGAAGAATGAGAGAACACTTGGAACATGGACAGCCATACTTAATGAACCAATTTAGACCTGTCAGCACTCAGCAGGCTTGGTAGCTTACTACAGATGCATAATTGAGCCCAGCCAAGATCAGCTAAGCCACCATTTTATAAAGAGCAACTCAAATTGTCATGTCACTGAAAGTGAGCTAAATAAATAGGTGTTATATTAAGCTTCCAAGTTTCCGTGGGGCATATTTAAAATAAGTGAATACAAATGCACCAAAGGAATCAAAATAATAAAAACAAAATCTACACAATTAAAAAAACTATCTTAGAATTGTTTCTAGCAATCTAGGCATCATCTGGAATAAGGCTTGCTCCAAGGGTATTTATTGGGGGAAAAAATCATTCCACATATAAATTTTAGAATAATTGTTTCATTTCACTTTATGAGATTAGCTGACAAAAATGAATATGAATGCAGACCCTAAGGGACTGGTAGAAAGAAATAGAACTATGAAAAACTGGAATCAGGCTATAGGGTAACCATATGACTTGGTTTGTCTGGAGCCAAACATTGGTATTCCTAAAGCCCTGTCTATCTTAATGTTTTTCCCACTTGATTCATTTTCACATGTGTTCCTGCCTGAACAGTAGATTATAATCCAGTACCTGGCAACAAGGTAGCAAGGTAAAAGCTTCCTCTATGTATAATTTTCTGTAGGCAGATAGTATTTAAGCAGCACTCTTCAACAGTGAAGGACCATTAGTAACCTCATGCACTTTCTTTGCTTCATATTTCAAATAAATAATCTGTAGTTTAATTCCACTGTAATAATTCATTTTGAAAGGTCTTAAAGCTCGTGATGAAGTTTGATCTCTTTCCTGTCAGATGGTACAGACTTCCAATATTAGCTGCTTGGGTTGAATGCTGCCCCATATTGAAATATAAGCAAAGACAACAAAGGTTTTCATAAATCATGATCTATATGGAATTAGAAATGAGAAATGCATTAGTAATTGCTTGGTTTGCTGAAACTGTATTTGAAGTGGTACAGTTTAAAAATGAAAGATATTTTTGTTTGGAGAATGATTTTCAGAACATTTCCTCCAAATTTCGAGATGAGGAGAGGGCTGATAAGCTAATTACCTTGATCTGGGAAACCTGTTTATGGAAGTGACACAGCTCTTGCCTTTCCAACTTCAAACTGATTTCTGCTACAGGAAAGGAAAACAAAGCAAAACATGAAGAGGCTATAAACTTGCAATTATTTGTAGAAATCAACAAAAATTCACCACACAAAGTATGTCTCTGCTACTTGGGTAGCTACAACAAAGCATGATACTTAGATTAAACAGGGCTATTTAAAAGAATTTGATATATAGAATCAAAATGTGACTTATATCTTTAGTCAGTGCTACTAGTGTTTCTGATTTCAGCAAATAATGATACTTTTAAACAAGAAAATCAATTTGCACTTATTATTTTAATTTGATCCACTTAAATTTCTGAGGTACCAAAGAAATATTAAACATTCCTACTGACTATAATTTGACTGGAAGCCTCTGGTTTACAGCCACTATTACTCAAACACATCGTCGTTGTCATCTGTTCACATGTCCAAGCTATAAAACTGGGAATGTTCACAAACAGGCCAAACTTTCCCTTCACTATCCATGTAATGCATTTCCTAAATCTCCAAGTTCTTTTTTTTATACTTCCTTTGAAATATCTATTAAGCCATACCTTCTGCATTTGTCTTATTTTACTCCATCTTCTATACTCTCAGAGAAGCCAACTTTCTAAAATTTAAATGTGATTATGGCAATCCTAAACTTCATGTTACTGTATTCCAAACTGTATTCAATTCCCTATCCATCTGCCTTAGCATCACTTGAAGATGTGTTTTTGTTTTGTTTTATATATTAGTATTTGTTACTTAGGTAGTATTCCTTATGGTTTCAAAAGTCACCATGGAGGGTGTACTTTACTAAGTTCCCAAGGTGATGTTTACATGGATGCCTGAGGACTATTTCAAGCATGTCAGAGGTTTATTTTATATCCTTCTTAATAAAAACTTAGTGTAGAATATAAAATAATACCCCCTCCTCATATGTTCAAGTCCTAATCCCAGGAACTTGTGCATGTTATAGTATATGGAAAAAAACACCCAAAACAAAGACAAAGACAAAAACAACCAAAAAGAAAACAAACAAACAAAAACAACTTTTACTAATGTGATTATGTTAAAATCTTAAAATGGGGAGATTATCCTGAATGACACAGCAGTCATTCTTAAGAGGAAGGTAGAAGGAGTCAGATTTGGAGAAGGTGATGTGAGACACAAGTGGAAGCTGCTCTACCGTAATTACTGGCTTTGAAGGCAGAAGGGAACTAGGAGGCAAAAAATCCAGTTTGTCTCTAAGCAATGGCAGGGTAAGGAAACAGAAGCTACTAGAGTTTCTCTTCGTGGCTCTTGGAATGAGACTCCTGCTTTCCTACCAAGCCTTTTTTTCTATGTTCCTCTACATACATTCATGTTTCCTTTTACTTATTTATTTTTTCTAAAAAATACTTTAGATAAAGTTTTTTTTACAAAACGCTGTGCTCTATTCTGTTTTCTTCACTCCCACTAGTTCTTTCACCCTCAATAGTCTATATATATGTGTGTTTTTTTCCCCAATGGATTTAAAATCTCGTTTTCCAGGATTCACCTTAGGCGTCAGCTAATCTAGAGAACTTCCTTTTCACCCTTCTTGTGAAATAGTTGACTGGGCCATTTAGGTTTTCATAATTTTCATGTTCTTTTTGGCAATAGTTAGTACGTGGTGTGCTATTGAAAACAAATCTTCACTCCACTCTGCCAAAAGTATAAAAGTTCGTTAGGACAAAAGCACAGAAATTGTCACAAAACCTATTCTTGTAAGTTCACCAAAATACCTTACATACATAAATACTTCATAGGAGGCAGATGTAACAATATTATGGCAGCAGTTTTCAGCTAATCATCATCAGATAGTTAGTCATCTCACACAGTTAAATCTTTAATTATGTCAGGGGACATAAACCTAAATGGGATCATAGGGTAACAACACCACTAATAAGAGTATCAGCCTTAAGATTTGCCAAATTATTATACCAATGTACTTTTATCTTAAATTAATTGCTGGAAAAGTATGGATTAAATTAGTTTATACACAGACTTTTAAAATAAAATTATGTTAATATAATGACTCCCTTCATTAGTGTTCTGCAATTTTTGTTTATATGCTTCATAATTCAGCATAAAAGGAATACTGTATATTCTACCAAATCATATTTATTACACAGAATATTATTATAAACTTAGTTGATATGCTGTTTTATACTATTGATTAACATATTATTTCAAGATCACTGATAAAAATAATTTTAAGCTCTTGTGACAGTAACTGAGAGTATTTGCATATGTAAAATACAAGGATTTCTGAGTTAACCTAGTTAAAGAGAAGAGTGCATGGAGATAAAAAGACAGGGGCGCCTGGGTAGCTCAGTCAGTTAAGTGCTTGCTTCAGCTCAGATCATAATCTCACAGTTTGTGAGTTTGAGACCCATGTTGTACTCTGTGCTGACAGCTCAGACCCTGGAGCCAGCTCAGACCCTGGAGCCTGCCTCACATTCTGTCGCCCTGTCTTTCTGTCCCTCCCTTCTTCATGCTCTGTCTCTCTCTCAAAAATAAATAAATATTGAAAAACATTTTTTTTTAAAAGAAGAAGAAAAGACAGGTTGGGGCACCTGGGTGGCTCAGTCAGTTAGGTGTCCTACTTTGGCTCAAGTCATGAGCTCACAGTTTGTGGGTTTGAGCCCTATGTTGGGACCTGTGCTGACAGCTCACAGCTTGGAGCTTTCAGATTCTGTGTCTTTCTCTTTCTCTGTTCCTTCAGCTCTGACACTCTGTCTCTGTCTCTCTCAAAAATAAGTAAACACTAAAAGAAGAAGAAGAAGAAGAAGAAGAAGAAGAAGAAGAAGAAGAAGAAGAAGAAGAAGAAGAAAAGACAGGTTATATTGCTTTTATTTGTTATTTGATGGGGAGTTGTTATCTGTGTGTACTTATACACACTTGTGCATATGTGAAATCTCTGTAGATTGAGAGTAACTAAAACCTGGAACATCTTATGGTATTGGTAGCCTCATAGTCAAAGTAAATGATTATCCTGCTGATGCAAATAATAGCTGTTGAACACTTATTATGTATCAACAACTATGTCAAGTGTAATTCCTGCAATAATTTCTCTGAATAATTCTGTGAAGTAGGTTGCCCAAGATCACATACTGCAGGGATGTAACAACATGTGGTGCAGTTTTAGGATCTATAACATTTGCGATTACATGGCCATTGGCTACCAGTATCCATGTTAAGTTCTGTCACATCCTTATCATTCGATTGGAATGAAGGGAAGTCCTCTGGTAACAACTTCTGATATTATCCCACCTCACAAATCTTCAAGCACATGCAGCCAGAGTTGCTGAAACGGGATCTGTCAGACATTCCAAGGATATATAAATGGTTTTCCATATATTTTTCTGTTGAAATTGTTTGTTTCTAATTAACAATTTCCCAAATGATACAAAATAATGCTCATGTGTTTGTGTTGGCTATGACAGAGTAATAAACAATCAAACTTATGCAGTGATTACACTCAAATTGTTCTCACTGGTAAATACATCAAGCCAAAGAAAATTTTGACAGTCAGCACCATATTCTGAATGCTCTATCAATAAGAATACCACAATTCAACCATTAATTAAACAATATATGAACTTACACAGTGGTCAGGATGAATAATTTTCATTAACTCTAAGAAGTAAATTTCATATCAATAGACCCCTGTTCTCCAGTTCCAAAGTACACTTTTATAAGTAAAAGAGCTGTGGGATAGGGAGCTCGGGAAGATGGTAGAGCAGGAAAACCCTGAGATCATCCCATTCAAAGTGTACAACCAGATAATCATCTACATTTAAGCCAATAAGCAGGAAAGTGATCCAAAAATGGGCAGAACAAACGCCACAACTAAATATGGAGAATATGCATCTGAAAGAATAGAAAGGTCAAAAAGCCTAAGGGAACCCCACAGGAGGGAGGAAACTGTGCATGCAGAGAGAACAGAGAAATAGGCTCACATCAGGGAACTCACATGGGAAAGATTAATCCTCCTAACATTTGGCTTTGTAAACCAGTGACACTTTGAGCCTAGAGGTTTAAAAGTCAACTGGAGGGCTAATGCCAGCTGGGTTAGTGCCCTTAAAGAGACAGCAGCCTATGCTGAGAGGCAACATAAAAATGGCAGTTGACACAACACAAAAACAGCAGACAGATCTGTTCATATTAATTTCAGTGCATGTTGGGAAACTTCTCTGAAAACACAGAAGCTGGAAGGCACCATTTTTTTTTTCCCTACGCCATCATAAACACAGGGCCATCTCCAAGAGGCAGAGCTGCACATATAGCCGCTAGCTAGCCAGCTTCCTTACCTGCTAGCAGTGTGCCATGCCCATGAGTCTCCTGAGGGCTCCACCACTCCAGGCCTGCTAGCCTAGATCCTGAGCTGGGGGCAAATTTTCTTTTTTTTTTTTTTTTTAATGTTTTTTATTTATTTCTAGGAGAGAGAGAGAGACAGCACGAGCAGGGGAGGGTCAGAGAGAGAGGGAGTCACAGACTGAAACAGGCTCCAGGCTCAGAGCTGGCAGTCAGCACAGAGCCAGACGCGGGGCTCGAACCCACAAACCGCGAGATCATGACCTAAGCGAAAGTCGGACGCTTAACCGACTAAGCCACCCAGGCGCCCCGCTGGGGGCAAATTTTCTTAAAGTCCAGTGGACCCAAACCAACCACTGGATGCACAGCGGTCACTGCAGCCAGTCCCACACCCCCAGCCTCTGTCATGCTTCCAGCCCAGCCACAAAGTGCATACCTGCCACCAAGTGCTGTACCCAGTTGCCATGCTGCAACCCCAGTTACAGCCAAATGTCCCCAGTTACAGTGCCTTCTGTCACACCTAGTGTTATACACCCAGTGTCGTGCCCCCAGCTGCTGTGGCACTTTGGGGGATCCAGCATAAGAGTAGTGGCCCAGCACAAATTTTACTAACACCCTAGCCCTGCTCACAGTTTCCCCAGTGGGCATGCCCCGTCACAGCTATCCTGCCTGGGTCCCACTAATGCCACAGAGAACAAGCATGGTCCACAACAGGCAGAGTCAGTGCAGACGACTGCAGAGAAAGGAAAAGTGACTCAGACATAACAGCAGGGTATAAGCAACACACAGAGGATGCTCTCCTAAAGTGGCAGGTTCTGGTGAATAGGGGTCACTGCACTCCAGGGCACTACAGGACTTCTTCATAAAGTCACTACTTCCAAGAGAAGAAGACAGAGCTGACTATCTTAACACACAGAAAAACAAAACAAAACCAAAGAGAAACAGACAAAATGAACAGACAGACAAATTTATCCCAAATGAAAGAACAAGACAGGGCCATAGCCAGAGATCTAAGCAAAACAGATAAAAATAGCATCCCTGATACAGAATTTAAATCAATTATTATAAGAATATTCACTGGACTTGAGAAAAGAGTGGAAGACATGAGTGAGACCCTTAACACAGAGGTAAGAAATAACATAGCAGAGATAAGGTAGTCAACAAACAAAATGAAAAACATGCTTGATGAAATGAACAGCAGGATGGAAGAAGCAGAGAACAAGAGACCTGGAAGAAAGAGTAATGGAAAGTAATAAAGCTTAACAAAAGAGAAAAGATAATTATGCAAAACAAGAATAGACTTAGGGAACTCATTGACTCCATCAATTGTAATAACATTTGTATTATAGAAGTCTCAGAAGAAGAGAGAGAAAAGGAAGCTGAAAATTTATTTGAAGTAATAATAGCTTAAAACTTCCGTAATCTAGGGAAAGGAACAGATACCCAGATCCAGGAGGCACAGAGAACTCCCAATAAAATTAACAAAAGCATGGCCACATCGAGTTATATTGTAATTAAATTGGAAAAATATAGTGATAAAAAATGTTAAATGCAGCAAGACCAAAGACCAAAGAAGACAGTGACTTACAAGAGAAAACTCATAAGGCTAGCAGATTTTCCATAAGAAACTTGAAGCCAGAAGGAGGTGGCATGAGTGTTTCAAACTGCTGAACGGGAAAAATCTACAGCCAAGAATACTCTGTCTACCAAAGCTATGACTCAGAATAGAAAGAGATAAAGTGTTTCCCAACAAACAAAAACTAAAGGAATTCATGACCACTAAATCAGCCCTGCAAGAAATATTAAAGGGGACTCTCTCAGTGGAAAGGAGACACTAAAGTCATATTATAAAGGTAGGAAACACAAAAGTAGTGAAAATAAATATTTTTGTAAAGAATTAGTCAAAGAACTCAAAATAAAAATATATAAAATACAATAGCATACACCTAAAATATGGGAGGAGGGGAGAAAAGAATGGCTTCAGATTTAAAGGACTATCAACTTAACAGACTGCCATATGCAGAAGAGGTTATATACAAACCTGATGGTAAACATACATTTAAAAACACTGAAAGATTTAGTGGCTCCTGGCATCTGGGTGACTCAGTCAGTTAAGCGTCTGACTTTTGGTTTCAGCTTAGGTCATGATCTCATGGTTTGTGTGTTCCACATAAGGCTCTGCACCGACAGTCTTAAGCCTGCTTGGAATTCTCTCTCCTGATCTCTCTGTCTCTAACCTACTTGTGCTCTCTCTCTCTCTCAATCCAAACAAATAAACTTAATAAAAAAAAGCACTTATAAAAAAAAGAATAAAGAGAAAAAAAACTATCCAAATATATCACTAAACAAAGCCAGTAAATGATGAAAGAGAGAAATATAAGAAAGGATCAGAGAAAAACTTTAGAGGAAAATAAAAAGACATCAAAACAAGTAATAAAATGGCAATAAATACATATCTGTCAATAATTACTTTGAATGTAAATGGACTAAGCATTCCAATCAAAAGACACAGGGTGAGAGAATGGATTAAAAAAACAAGACGCATTTATATGCTGCCTACTGAAGACTCATTTTAGACCTAAAGGTACCTGTAGATTGAAAGTGAGGGCATGGAAAAACATCTATCATTCAAATGGATGTCAAAAGAAAACTCGAGTAGTAATACTTATGTTGGACAAAATAGACTTTAAAACAAAAGCCGTAATGAGATAAAGAAGGATGCTGTATAATAATGGAGACAATCTAACAGAAAGTATAGCAATTGTAACTATTCAGAGACCCAACTTGGAACACCCAGGTACATAAAAACAATTAATAGAAAAAATAAAGGAACTAATTGGTAATAACACAATAATAATAGGGGACTTTAACACCCTACTTACATCAATGTGGGTATAGATCATCTAAACAGAAAATCAAGAAAACAATGGCTTTGAATGACATACTGGATCGGATGGACTTAAGTGACATAATCAAATCATGCCATCCTAAAGCAGCAGAAAACACATTGCACAACTGTACAATGAATATTCTCCAGAACAGTTATACATTAGCCCACAAATCAAGCCTCAGTAAATTCAAGAATATCATAGTTATACTATGCCTCTTTTCCAATTATAAAACTATAAAACTAGAAGTCAATCACAAGAAAAGCTTTGGAAAGAAGACAAATACGTGGAGGTTAAATAGCATACTACTAAACAGTGAATGGGTCAACCAGAAAATAAAAGAAGAAATTTTAAAAAGCTGGGGGAAAAATGAAAATATGGTACTCCAAAACCTTTCAGATGCAACAAAAGCAGTTACAAGAGGAAAGGTTATAGCAATACAGGTCTACCTCAACAAACAAGAAAAATCTCTAATAAACAACCTAACCTCACACCTAAAGGAGCTGGAAAAAGAAGAACAAACAACCAAAAACCAGAAGGACAGAGATAAAAAAGATTAGAGGAGAAATAAAAAAACATAAAAATTAAAAAATAAAAACAAACAAAAAACCCCCACACCTCAAAACAAGAGAACAAAGTAAAACAAAAAACATAAAAGAACAGATTCATGGACCCAGGGACTGGTTCTTCAAAAAAAAGTCTATAAAATTGATAAATCTCTAGCCAGAATCACTAAGAAAAAAAAAGAGATATGACTCAAGTAAATAAAATCATGAACAAGAGAGAAGAAATAACAACCAACACCACAGAAATACAAACAATTATAAGAGAATATTATTTAAAAAAACTATATTACAACAAATTGGACAACCCAGAAGATTGGATAAATTCCTAGATACATATAAATTACTGACACTAAAACAGAAAGAAAGAGAAAAATTGAACAGACTGATAATCGGGAAAACTTCCAAACTCATTTCATGAAGACAGCATTATGCTGATGCTAAACCAGATAAAGACCCCACTAAAAAAGACTACAGGCTAATATCCTTGATGAATATGGATGCAAAAATCCTCAGTAAAACAGTAGCAAGATGAATTCAACAATATATTTTAAAAATCATTCAGCATAATCAAGAGGGATTTATTACTGGGTTGCAAGTGTGGTTCAATATCTGCAAATCAATTGACATGATACATCACATCAGTAAGAGAAAGGATAAAGAACCATATGATCATTTCAATAGATGCAGAAAAAACATTTGAAAAATACAAGAACCATTCATGAATAATTCTCCAGAAAGGAGGTTTGTATGTGATATACCTCTACATAATAAAGGCTATCTAAGAAAGACCCACAGCCTACATCATGCTTATTGGGTAGAAACTGAAAGCCTTCCCCTAAGGTCAGAAACAATACAAGGATGTCGACTCTCACCATTTTAATTCAACACAGTACTGGAAATTCTAGCCACAGTAATAAGACAACACAAAGAAATAAAGGCATCCAAATTGGAAGACAAGTAAAAATTTCACTATTTTTAGATGACACTATTTTAGATTTTATGTAGAAAACCCAAAAAAAGGGTAGAAATTATGAATGAATTCACTAAAGTCACAGGATACAAAATCAGCATACAGAATTCTGTTGCATTCCTATATACCAATAATGAAGTAGCAATAAGAAAAATCAAAGGATCAGTCCCATTGGCAATTCAACCAAAAATAAGATACCTATGAAGGTAGAGGTTAAGAGACCTGTACTGTGAAAACTAGAAAACATGGGTGGAAAAAAACTGAAGATGATACAAACACGTGGAAATACGTTCCATGCTCATAAATTAGAAAAACAAATTTTGTTAAAATGACTTTACTAACCAAAGCAATCTACACATTGAATGAAATCCCTATTAAAATACCATTGACATTTTTCACAGAGCTAGAACAAACATTTCTAAAATTTGTATAGAACCACAAAACACCCTGAATTGCCAAAACAATCTTGAAAAAGAAAAGCAAAGATGGAGGCATCACAATTCTGGATTTCAAGTTATATTACAAAGTTGTACTGAACAAAATAGTATGATATTGTCACAAATATAGACACATAGATCCATAAGACAAAATAGAATCTGGAAATGAACCCAAAACTATATGGTCAATTAATTTTCAAAAAAGTAGGAAGACTATCCATTGGAAAAGGATAGTCTCTTTAAGAAATTGTATTGAGAATACTGGACAACGACATGCAAAAGAAAGACATTCGACCACTTTCTTTACCATAACCAAAAATAAATTCAAAATGGATGAAAGATCTAAATGTGAGACCTGAAGCCATACAAAAATCTTAGAAGAGAACATGTGCAATAACCTCTTTGACATCAGATGTAACTTTTTCTTGATATATCTCCTGAGGCAAAAGAAACAAAAGCAAAAATAAACTATTGGGACTTTCTCAATATAAAAAGCTTCAGTCCAGTTAAGGAACATTCAACAAAACTAAAGGCAGCCTTCAGAATGGAGAAGATATTTGTAAATGTCATATTTGATAAAGAGTTACTATGTAAAATATATAAAGAATTTATAAAACTTAACATTAAATAACTAAATAATCCAATGAAATAATGAGCATAAGTCATGAACAGACATTTTTCCATAGAAGACATACAGATGGCCAACAAACATGAAAAGATATTCATCATCCCTTATTATCATGGAAGCACAATTAAAAATTACATTGCGTTTTGATACCTGTCATACCTGTCAGAATGGCTAAAATAAAAAAATATAAGAAACAACAGGCATTGCTGAGGATATGAGGAAAAGGAACCCTCTTTTTTTTTTTTAAGGTTAGGTATTTTATTGTTGTTATGCTTGTTACAGAATAAATTTCTATTTTTTTTAATGATTTATTTATTTCTAGGAGAGAGAGAGACAGCATGAGCAGGGGAGGGTCAGAGAGAGAGGGAGTGACAGACTCTGAAACAGGCTCCAGGCTCTGAGTCAGCACAGAGCCCGACGCGGGGCTCGAACCCACGAACCGCGAGATCATGACCTGAGCGAAAGTCGGACGCTTGACCGACTAAGCCACCCGGGCGCCCCAGAACCCTCTGGAACTATTGGTGGGAATATAGCCACCAAACTGGTGAGGCCACCTTGGAAAACAGTATGGAAGCTCCTCAGAAAGTTAAAAATAGAATTACCTTATAACCCAGAAATCACGCTACTGGGTATTTACCAAAGAATACAAAAACACTAATTCAAAAGGATATATGCATCTCATATTTAGGGCAGTATTCTTTATAACGTCCAAGATATGGTAACAGCCCAAGTATCCATCAGCTGATGAATGGATAAAGAAGAGCTGGTATGCATACACACACACACACACACACACACACACACACACACACACACACACTGGAATATTATTCAGTCTTAAAAAGGAATAAAATCTTGCCATTGCAACAACGTGAATAGAACTAGAGAGTATAATGCTAGCAAAAAAAGTCAGTCACAGAAAGACAAATATCATAAGATTTCACTCATATGTGGAATTTAAGAAACAAAACAAAAAGGGAAAGGAAGAAGAGAAAGAGAGAGAATTCAAGAAACCAACTCTTAATTATAAAAAACAAATTGTTACCAGAAGGAAGAGAGGTTCGGGGAAAGGATAAATGGTGATGTGATTAAGGAGTGCACTTGTCATGATGAGCAGCAGATGATGTATGGAATAGGTGAAGCACTATAATATATACCTGAAACTAATATAACACTGTAATTAATTAACAATTACTTAAGTTAACAATTAATTAATTGGAATTAATATAAAAACTTTAGAAATTCATATCAATAGTTATATAAATTACTAATTTACAAATGTATTTACAAATGTGCTAATTTACATATGTAAAGCACTGCTTCTGACTATGTGGCAACAATGTTTATGATATTAATAATCATAAGCACCTATATTTGTGCTTAGATATATAGCTTTCAGGGCACTTGCACATGCCCTTTGTATTTTGCCTCTTTAAGAGGGCATCTTTGTTTCTCCAGATGGCAATGAATGTTTTATAGGATCATATAGAAATTGCTTACATTTCTGCCTGTATATTCAAATCATGATAATTCATTTTGAAAAACTGAACACATTCTAAGGAGTTTTAGTATGGTTGGGGAAATGATTTTAAATATAAAATCAAATAAGTTTGGCTACATGGAAATTAGGATAAAGTCCTAAAATAATTTTAGTTCAAAATACTACCCTTAAATATCCATATTTGCCCTCTACTAGAATATTTTGAAGGGAAAACAATGCATGTCTATACAGAACTGAAAAATCAACAACTTCATATATGGTCAGTTCTCATTATTTTCAGTAGTTTTGATATATATAATCGCCATGAACAGTGAATTAGTAAATGTTGAACCATAGTTCCAATTGCCTCCTTTTCTTACCTTAGACATTTATATAACATGTGTTGTGGTTGCATGGACAAATTCATCCATTCTTTTTCTTTTTCTATTTTTCCTTGATTCTGAATGTATGTTATAGATTGAGTTTTCCAAATACAGAGGCTGAGACAGAATTTGGGGTGCTAATTTAACATGTTAAATTGTGATGTAGTCCCGACAAAAAGATTGACCGATTCTTCAAGGAGTTCTTGTCTTATAATAAGGAAAATGGCCAGTCATTTACACCTCCACTTTGCGCAGCCACCGGACGCAGGGTGCTTAGGACCTGTGTGGCCTTGAGGAAATGCTTCCAGTGCAGAGGTGGATGCCAGGGGAAGCCACAGCTAGGACTGTCCACTGTCTGCATTTCCCACAGCAGAATATCAGAGCCTTCCTTTTTTGACAACTTCCTGGCACATTTCCTTGCCCACAATAAAGGGTGATTTATCTTTCCCCTTTAAATATATAGGGAAGTTAGCACATACTAGAAAAGATTTCCTTTATTACTACATCTTATTAGAAATAATAGGAATCTCCAAATCTCATTAGAAGGGCATGATATACAAAAGGTAGTATTAAGTAATTAGACAGTTGCAATTATTAGCATGTGTGAAGATGAAAATATGACAGATCATTCTGAACATTTTTGTACCTAATTTTTGAAATATTGATTTAAAGTGCTTCTTTTGCAGAGATTTACTCAGATTAATTCAGTACTTGAACATTTTGAAAGATTAAAAAGGATACTCTTTTGAACTGTTTTCTATTTTGTCTTTTGTATAAAGCTAGCAAAGAAAACTCTTCCCATAAACTTGCAAAGTCCTTCATTTTCCAAAGCAATCTGTCCAACTAGAATGGCATCCATCTGCCCAGGCTAGTTGATTCATTTCAGTTTGGGATTTCATTCCTGCAAAACACCTGTACTATAATATGTGCTTAATAATTTCCACTGATTTTTAAGAAAAATTTGCATCTCTAAAATATTCATGCTGTCATAAAATTGTCAGTTTCCCTTCTTGTTGTCATAATGAGAAGTTCTAAAGGCAGATCCACGTTTTAGAACTGTTATGTCCATGGAAATGTTATGTCCAAGAGGAAAAAAAGTGTATTGGCAAAATGAAACATATCTCCTAAAAGCCATGCTTATATTTTGTGAGCCAATAATTTTTAAGATTGTACAATTTGGACACCTGCAAAATATGGATGGAAGTTAGATTTCCAGAATGCTACTGTTTGTGTAATGTGACTGTTATGGGGTACGTCCAATGGCCAAATTTTACACGCCTTGGGACTACTCTGTTCATTAGTCACAGAAGTGTATTCAGTCAGATTATCACATGGAATAAACTTATGGCATTTTTTATTGTGCTGTTACAATAAAAGTGTTTTAGGTTAATGTTCATAATTTTATGATAAAGATGAACATATAGATAGTTTTAAGAGAATCTATAAAATCTTAATATTCATATGCTATTCATAGAGCTGTTTTCCTGCTTTGTACAAATTTCCTGTGCTCTTGAATTTTCACTTACTTTTACAACCAAATCTTTTCACAAACCAAAGTAGCAGAGTTTAAATTATTGAAAATTAAAATTAAACTATTCTAAAATTCATCTGGACCAACTCCTTTAATTTTAGATGAAGATATTTGAAATCAAGGCTTTATGCTTACCTGCAGTAACTGAGGTCTATGAGGTCAGAGCTGAGGATAAACCCAGATATTCTTATCTTGATTTCATTATTCTTTCATATACCTTATACCTTTACTACTTATTTTTTGAGTTTAATAACAGATTATTTTCATATTTTTATATTTTTCAGCTTTATTGAGATATATTTGACCTATAACATTGCATACATTTAAGGTTTACGATGTGTTGATGTGAAACACTTATGTGGTGCAAAATGATTAACATCATAGTCTTAGCTAACACTGTTAGCTAAGTTATGTCACATAACTTATCATTTCTTTTCTGTGGTAAGAACATTCAAGATCTACTCTCTAAATAACCTTCAAGTATATAAGACAATATTATTAACTGTGATCACCATGTTTTGCATCAGATCCTCAGAAGTTATTAATCTCATAACTGGAAGTTTATACTCTTTGATCCACTGCCCCTCCCTCCCCAAGCAGTTTATTCTCCATCCTCACCCCCAGCCAAGCCCCTGGAAACCACTATTCTACTTTCTGTTTCTGTGAGTTCAGCTTTTTTAGATTCCATGTAGAACTGTGGTCATTCAGTATTTCTCTTTCTCTGTCTGACTTATTTCACTTACCTAATGCCTTCCAGGTCCATCTGCATTGTCACAAATGTAAAAAATTTCCCTCTGTCTCATAGCTAAACAACATTCCATTGTATATATTATACCACATCTTCTGTACCCATTTGTCCACACTGACAGTTATTTCCACAGTGTAGCTATGGCAAATAATGTGGCAGTGATCACAGTGTGCAGATATCTCTTTGATATCTTTTTTCATTTCCTTTGTACATATGCCTAGGAGTAGGATTGCAGGATCATAAGGTATTTCTATTTTTAATATTTTGAAAATTCCTTATTCTGTTTTCCCTAGCATCTGTAATAGTTTATATTCCCAACAGTGCACAAGCATTCCATTTTCTCCACATCTTCACCAATGCTTTTTATCTCTTGTCTTTTGATCATAGCCATTTTAGAGGCTGTGAGGTGATACCTTATTGTGGTTTTGATTTGCATTTCCTTGATAATTAGTAATTTTGGGTATCTTTTCATGTGCCTGTTAGCCATTTGAATGTTTTATTTGGAAAATGCATCAGTTCTGTTCACTTTTAAAATAGGATTGTTTAAAAAACTGACTGGGTGGCTCAGTCAGTTAATTGTCCAACTCTTGGTTTTGGCTCAGGTCATGATCTCTCGGTTTCATGAGTTTGAGCCTCTCGCCAGTCTCTGAACCAGCAGTGCGGAGACTCTGCCTCTCTTTCACTATCCTTCCCCCACTTGCGCTCTCTCTTAAAATTAATAAATAAACAATAAAATAAAATGGGATTGTTTGTTTTGCTTTCTTTTGTTTTCTATTGAGCTGTATGCAATTTTTATATATTTTAGATACTGACTCCTCATCAGATAAATAATTTGCAAATATCTTCTCCTGCTCTGTAGGTTGCCTTTTCATTTTGTTAATGGTTTACTATGTTATGCAGAAACGTTTTAGTTTGGTGTAGTGCCACTTACTTACTTTTGGAGTCATATATAAAAAGTCATTACCAGACCTACATCAAGAAGCTTAACCTCTATATTTTCTTATATGATTTTTTTAATTTGGGCTTTAATTCATTTTGACTTAAGTTTTATGTGTAGTGTCAGATAAGTTTCTAGTTTCATTTTTTTTCATGCCACTGTCCAGTTTTCCCAATACTACTTATTCAAAATAAACTCCTTTCCCCAATGTATACTTTTGGCTCCTTTGTAAGTTAATTGACAATATATACATGGTTTTACTTTTGGCTCTCTATTTCTGGGTTACATTGATCTATGTGTCTTTGTGTCTATTTTTATGCTAATAGAATATGGTTTTGATTACTATAGCTTTGAAATATAGTTTGAAATCAGGGCATACTTCCACTATGAACAAGGAATGAAAACATTAATCCAGTTTGATACGGAAAGTGTCATCTTCTTTTGGTAGGTAAACGGAGAGAGATAGTAGTTCAGCTTTTAAAATGTGGAAATTGAATCAAATTCTAGATTTGTTGAGAAGTGAATGTATTTTCAGGAAAGAAAAGTGGTGAATATAGAAAATCAGACTGTTTATATTTCTATTTTCTATATGTGACAGTAACAATATAATAGGATAAGAGTTTGAAGATGGAAGGTTACTATGTCACAAACTTTAGCTCTCTATGTATGTTCATGAAGAAAGTCAATTTGAGGGTTTCTAAGGTTACAGAGCTAGTTTTGACCAACTATGAATCTGTTCTTGTTTCTTAATCTTAGTCATGTTTATCATCTACTTTCACATTGCTTACGTGCAAGAAAATCTCCACTTTCAAGAAGATAAGCTACTTCTGTGTTGGTCTCAGCCTATGGAGAACAAATATCTTGGTGGGACTGGCCCTTTTGGTTCTTATTATTATTGCAATAAGCCCTCAACAATATCCAGGAAACTTTGTAAGAGATCAGGTTTATTAATGTCTTAGATATTACATGGCACACCTGAGGCCACACAGAAAAGTGTAGGGGGAGTGCAAGTGAATGCATGGGTCTTGGGTTCTGTTTTTATCTGGACCCAGGGTGGGAGGCTAGGTTTTGCAGGCTCACTACTTATTGGTCAATTTAAAACATGAAAGGGGGGATGTGAAGCACAGGAAAAGCAAAAGAAAACAAAACAAAGCAAAAAAAAAAAAAAAGCACACACACAAAAAGCAAACAACAATCAACAATAACAATAGACACAAATGGCCCAAAGGATCTCTTACTGAACTCAACCAAGACCTCTAAAAGAAGGAACCTGAAAGATATGAGTTTGGAACTAGGAAGAGATGACTCTAGCTTTGTGGTTAGTGTTGTATTTCTTTGAAATAACCATATTCAAAGTGGATGGCTAGGCAATCAAGGCAATGAAAGCTTAAGTCAGGGACACGTATTACAAAAGAGAAAAGAAAAAACAACTGTCAGGTCTTATACTACAATTAGAATAGAGGGAGGAAAGAATTTATATATCTTTGAAAGTCACAGTGGTACTGACAACTGGAGTGGAGGAAATTCACACATGTCAATTTTTATAAGCATGGCAGCCTATGACTGCCTTCCCTTCCTCTCAAGTCTGTCTTTCTGTGTCACTTAGGGTTCACTTATGACCTCTCCCTTGACTTTATCCTTCATTATCTGACCTCAGACCAGGACCTACCAAATTTTTGTAAAAAACAAATATTCTGAAACAGAATCACTATATCCCAACAGTACATAATTGAGTATTCACTTTTTGGCTTCAGTAAGGAGACATGGAATATCATATCAACAATTATTTACTGAGCAACAACCATGTACATTTACTGTGTAAGAGAGAAAGGGATGAACTTTAATGGCCACACTAATTCCACAGTGGATCTTCTCACAATATTAAAATGCATAGTGGATCTTGTTAGCTTACTAGATCCTGCGATGTCTGAGACTCCACATTGCCAGCAAACTTGAAGATGAGGGCAACACTTTGTCAACAGAAATTATCATCAGCTATGTTAATAAGTAAAAATAAGAGTAAGAGACTTACTTAAATTTCTTGACTAATTAACAGAGAGATCCAAGTGCACATATGTCTTACTTGAAAAAATACAACACAGTGCATTACTATAAAGATAATAGCTAAGGGGCATCTGGGTGGCTCAGTCAGTTGAGCATCTAACTTCAGCTCAGGTAATGATCTTATGGTTAGTGGGTTTGGGCCCCACATCAGGCTCTTTGTTGGCAGCTCGGAGCCTGGAGCCTATATCGGATTCTGTCTCCCCCTCTCTCTGCACATCCCCTGCTCTCTCGCTCTCTCTCTCAAAGTAATGAACATTAAAAATTAAACATAATAGCTAAAATAATTGAGATTTGCTATACACCATATATGTTGCTAAATCATTTAGATGTATTCTTTTACTTAATAGTTGTGAGAACACTGAGAGATAGCTATTGTTATTAAGTCATTTAATAGATTAGGATCTGAGGCTTAGGAAGTCAGTAGTCAAAACAATATTGCACCCTAGCATCTATCAATGGAGTTCACGCTATCAAATGTTATGTTTCGTTGTTTCATATAGCACTGCCTGAGACTATGCCTTAAAAATGGTTTTATCTACATGAAAATGCTCCAGACTTACAATCCCTCTTCAAGAAGTACCAGTATTAAACAGTTTCATTGTAAATGTCCTACTTCCATAGGGAGGAAAAAGAGACAAAATAATTTCCCCTCCCTTTGCTCCTAAATAGAAATTAAAATGGAAATATCTTCCACTCTTCATTTCTTATTGTGCTCAGGCCAAATATTCATCAGATGGAATACCTTGTATAGAATTTATTAAATTCTAAACTTTCATGTATCTTGATTTCAAAATATAAAACTCCATGTGTCTGTATTTTGCAAAATTTTCAAAGGCAGGAATTATTCAAAATCCTTAACCACCCTGGTGAGAACTAGAAGAAAAATTGAACCTCCATCCATTAAAATCATTTAGTATCCAAGTACCATACTTCTTGTAATATAGTTTTCCCTACCAGAGTCAGATATCTGAAACCCAGTTGTTTGTGCAATCTATGTTGCTATTTCTATAGCAACTGGAGTGTTTTCTGGGGAAAAGGTAGACAGGAAAGTACAAGAGCAAAATGTGAAAGGCTTTTGAAAGAAATGCCTTCAACTCATGCATTTTGAGATGATTAATGCTGGTCTGAGTAACATGCCAGTTCTGCTCTTGTAGTAGCCACTTTTTAGATGACCTTATTAATTTCTCATTCTTCCTGGGTACAGCTGTGAGTAGGTCATATACAGCGATATCCTTCTATTGTAAGTTGACCAGGGTAAAAATGCACATCTTAACTAAGCTGAGATAAAGAAAGAATCATTAACTTCAGGCTTCTGAAGTTGTAAAATGTGAAATTTGATCAAGTTACACCATAAAAATATGGGAAGTAAGACAGTTTTTTTTTTTGTTTGTTTTTTGTTTTTTTTCAGGGAGAGAAGAATGACTCAACTCAGGCCACAAGAACTATTCAACACTAAATAACAACCACTTTTTGATGCCCAACTGGATCTGTACTCATGAATTTTGTAAGATGGTTCTGAGCCTTAATAATGAATTTCTCCTTTCTGCTTAGCTTAGCTTAGTGCCACTTTTGTTATTTGCAACCAAAGATATCTCTTGGAAACAGCTATTTACTTAGCTACATAACCTCAAGTACAGTCCTTAAATTCTCTAAATCTCAACTTGTTCATAAATTTACCTTTTTGTATGATTATAACAATTAAACCCAATAATTTATGTATATTTCCATGCATGACACCTGACCAAAAATAAGACTCAGATAATGCTGTTGTCATTTACCCCAAAAAATGAAGCCATAAATAACATTTTTTCACCTACTCTTACTGTGGCCACTAGCCTGCATTTAAGAAAAAGGTCAGGGTTTTCTGCTCTATTCAAGGGACTTTTCATATGTAGGTATCTCAAACTGCCGAAAGGGCAAAACATTTAATAACATACCAATACTATTTGTTATTTGTTCTTTAAAATATATTTTTAAAAACTTACTATAAATGTGATTAGTTACAATTGTTTGTGTAAAATTTTCTTATATGTAGGAACAGTTGATGTTTAAATTGAAAAATACACTATTTCTGTTATATTTTCAAAATATTATACGACATATTTCACAGCATGATGCATATTTTAGTATTCTCTCATTTTGTATGGTTGCTACTTTAAGGGAAAAAAAAGACTCAGATGAGATTTTATTTACTGGTTATACTTCAACCCTCCTTGTGCTATAAAATATGTTGTAACAACTGGCCCAAAGTTGAAAATAATAAGTTTATTAATTCTATAGAGAATTCCCTTACAATAAGTATAATTCATTGTAAAGATACTCTGTGGATGAGTAGGTTTTATTTGCCTGTGGTGATATATTTCTAATGCTTTCTCTCATGAACAAATCTCTAAAGATTTCAAGGTGTTATTATATAAGAATAAAATAGATGGGTTACAACAATGGCAGAATTCAATGTGTCAGAGATATTTTTAGTGCCTGCAGCACACAAAATTCAAAATTGTACAAGATCAGCTCTAGTTATAATAATAATACTAATCATGATCTGTGGGTTTTTTTTTTTCCTAAATCCATGAGTCTCTTCAATAGGATTGGGTGGAGAGATGGAACAGTGCACATTTTTATAAATATTCTGCCACTTAGTCAGAGGTCAGTTATATTCCACAGAATGACTTTCACTGGACCTGCTGGAAAAAGAACATTAAAAAATCTCCCTGCTGAGTGGCCCACTTATCTTCTCACCTTTAGGAAAGAATTTTGTGTTACAGTCCTTTTCCCACGTTTAAAAGCAGACCCTTATTGACAGTTATTTTAAATGAATAAGGTATTGCCTTTTTTTGCATGGGGGAGTAGTGGTGGGGGTACTTTCCTCAATGTCAAAATCAAAACGTACATTTCAGCAACATTAAAAATCTCAAGGTTAGAGCCCTGGGAAAAAATGCTATGAGTCTTCTACCTTGGACTATGCTTTGTCCTTCCCTTTTTCCCTTTGTCAGATGATGGATTTGATAGGTGCTGTGAGAATGGAAGAGGAAAATTATCTCTCTGAACTCAAAGTATAATTTAAGTGACTGTTAACCGTACTTCCAAAAAGTTCTCAGATAGTTAAGAAATAGAGTGCTCTCCAATGAAGGTACAGAAATAAGCAAGTTATAGATTTGGTCTTGATTTTCACAGAAAGAGAAGCACATTTTCTTTTTATGTTAAAATATTGTGTGGATTACAAATTATTTTATATCTTAAACCTTTTTCTCTAATATATAGGGACTGTTTATTCAGATACATATTATTTACTGTATGTTTATTGATGATTTCTAATATCTAGTATTCTATACAAATCTATATTATCAATATATTTAACTTCTTTTTCACATATAAATATGATGTATATCTAGCAAATATTTTATTGCTACCATTGAAGTTTCTCTGAAATTATTTGGCAAAAAGTCCTGCAAACATTTTTTTATTTTTTTTTAATGTTTTATTTATTTCTAGGAGAAAGAGAGAGAGAGAGACAGCGTGAGCAGGGGAGGGTCAGAGAGAGAGAGAAAGCGTGAGCAGGGGAGGGTCAGAGAGAGAGGGAGTCACAGACTCTGAAACAGGCTCCAGGCTCTGAGCTGGCAGTCAGCACAGAGCCCGACACGGGGCTCGAACCCATAAACCGCGAGATCATGACCTAAGCGAAAGTCGGACGCTTAACCGACTGAGCAACCCAGGCGCCCCAATCCTGCAAATATTTTTTAAACCCTGTCTTGGAAAATGATATGGGTTGAAAGGAAAACCCCCAAATTCATATATGGAAGCTCTAACTCACAATGTGACTCTCTCTGGAGACAGAGCTGTTAGGTATTAATTACCGTTAAATGAATAACAATTCATAATAATATCATAATGAATAATAATAATTAAGGTTAAATTAAGATTCCCTTCTCCCTGTCTCCCTCCCTCTCTCTTACTTTGTCTCTTCCCTTCCTCACTCTTTCCTCCCCTCCCGTCTCTCTCTCCCCACAAAGAAAAGGCCTTGTTATAATCTAGCAAGGGGACCATTGACCACAAGCTGGGAAGAGACTCTCACCAGAAAGTGGAATCAGCCAGCACTTTGATCTGGGACTTGTGTCCTCCAGAATGGCTCTTTTTATTTATACCACCCAGCCTATGGTATTTGTTATGGCAGCTCATGTTCACTAATACAGAGTATAAGCTAAAAAGAATAACCTGGAAGGTAGTACAGACCAAAGATAGTCTTTCTGCTATTTTACATAAAGATGCAAAAGCTGGATAAAGAAATGAGGTTGTGGGGATGCCTATATTTTAGAAATATTTTGCTAATACTACTTCATATGCTTCGCTACTTAACTCTAATCAAGAATTGTAAGTCTGAACTTAAGTTCTATGTTTATTTTAATTCTTAAAAATGTTGTGTTTTAATTACTGGATTTAGCAGTTTATATATATACATATGTATACATTAAAAAAAGATGTTATTTTATTTTTAAAGAAGTTTTATGGGTGTATTAGAGAGAGAGAGAGAGAGAGAGAGCAAGCCGGGAACGGGCAGAGAGAGAGACAGGGATAGAGAGAATCCCAAGTAGGCCCTGCACTGCTGGTACAGAGCCTGACACGGGGCTCAAACCCACAGACCACAAGATCATTACCTAAGCCAAAATCAAGAGCCAGACGCTCAGCTAATGATGTTAGTACTGTGTAGGGTATACAAGAAATAAGAATTGATACTCAGTAATTCTCCTTTCTCTTTCCTTCCAAGAATTATTTCCCCACCCATGCCTCCTTTCAGAATTTGTGAAAGTTCACTTATTTTTACTTTTTGAATTGAGTACTGTCAACCCAAAAAAACCTGTATACATAATGCCATGTATAGCTTGGAAATTTTAAGTTGTTTGGAATTATGTTCCTGAGCCCCCTTTTCTTTATATCATTAATGCAGCCTGTGCAAGCTTATCACAGAGACACAAATCTTCACTGGGTCACTAGAATGAGAGAGCAATGAGACCAATGTGTGTGTGGCATCTAACTACTCACCATAGGAAGCATTCACCAAACTAATAATAAATTTAATTTTTTTTGAGTTTTAGAAATAAGACACAATAATAAAGACTTAGCACTGGATTTATTATTTTGCTCCTGATAACTTGTCCACTGAATTAAATTATGTGATTTTATATTATTTCAGATTTTAAAAAATTAAAAAGCAATCAATTCATTGCTAATGTTTCTTTGAAACTGAACATGTTATCATGTGCTATGTATTTGAATTCTGCTCCTCAAACTTTTGTGCTGAATCATGTCATAAATCAGAACACCCCCACTATTTTTATGAGTTTTATGGCAATAAATGATGTTACAGAGAATTTATGAGGGCGAAATCTCCACTAACTACATAGTTATTGCCTTTCCAAAGGAATAAATCCTAGTTACCTGAGACCAGAAGTATGAAGTTCTCGACACCAAAGAATTCATAAAACTGACAGGCACAGTCCAAAGTTCTTAATCATGGGGGGATGTTTTCTGGGTTGTAAAATGTACAAATTGGCCAGAGAAGGAAGATTAATAGAGCTCCTCAAGTGGTCAAGCCAAATGCACCCCTGGCTGGGTATGCACTATCCCCAGGAGTGGATTTGGATCCCCTTATTGAATAAACAGTGGTGTTCAGGCTCTTTACATAATCTCTTTTTTATTTTACATATTCATTTGCTTAACTGGCACCCAACAAGTTAGTTGGCATTAAGCACTGTAAAAGTACATTAAAAGATCTCATGTTTACTTATACCCACAGAGACAAACACTTACATAAACACATTTCCAGATGTGTTTATAAAACACATTTATAACAACATATAGTTGAGTGTATGGCATCTAAATAATATTCATTTACACTCAGGAAGAAGGTCGTGCTTTTCCTCAGCTATCCAGCCAATTTGAGTAAATTCATAAAAGTATGAAATTCCATGTTCTAGTTTTGTTGAAATGTTTTGAATCTGCATTAGTTAAGAGGCTTTGCTACCAAATATAGAGATATGTAACTGTGTAATCTAAAAAAGCACAAGCTACTCAGCTGAATTAACACATGTAGAGGATGATATAAATTTTAATGTATAATTGCAGAATGGGTCAGTTTTAACTTTATTTAGCCACATGCTAAAAACCTTACCAGAGTTTTATTCATCCCTCTCAATCTCTGAGTTTCATAAATATTGAATCAATGCGGAGCATTGGCTTCATTTTTATCTATATGCAATAATAATCTTAGACATGATTACATTGAAAGTATGTTGGGAATGCATTTTAAAAATATTTTGAAACTTGTTTTTAAATAAGAAACAGTACAAACAGGCAATAAAATCTGTATCATCTTTCTACCATATCTCTCTGCCATTCATAATACCCCTTTCCACTGATATATTTTCGTGTGTGCTTATAGATTTTCATAGATAATTCATGCATATCTTACTACATACATAAAGATAATACATTTTTACTTAAATTATAACAAACTATGTATGCAAATGGTAACAGAATATACTTACTGTTCCAAATAATGCTTTTTTAATTCACAGTTTTACTTACATTTTATAGATTATTCTTATGAAACATACAGAACTGTCACATATTTTAATGGCTACTGATATTATGTTTAATAAATACTCCATTATTACTAAAATCACTTGATATTTTAACTTTAGATCATTATGAGGGTTTGGTAAATACTGACAGTGCAGTAGTTTACATGCTCATTTCATGAATATAAAAACTTTTCTAAATGTAGATCATAGGGGATGTTATATTCTTAACTTTGTTAGACATTGCCAAATTGTATCTCATAGAATGACTCAATTTATAGACTGGTTGCTTGATTATACGCATGGGTGCCAATTTTTCCATACTCTCAGTACTGGAGTTCTGTTAATTCAAAGCAGAATTGCTTGGAATCATGTTTTAGTTTTCTATACCACTGTAGCTCTAAATTATAGACCTATCCAGTGAATTTTAAGTATGCCTTTTTCAGGATGTAAGTAGACTATCTCTATAATCTTAGTGTCTCTTTATCATGTATTATTCCATAATTTAGCTATCATATACTTATCTAAACCAGTGTAGTTTTTTTCCTTAGTCAATGTTTACAGAAGGGTATTTTATATTTACATCCTTAAAACTAAATATAACATTAAAAGGCTATATGAGTGAACAGTCTTGATTTACAATCCAAATTTAATTGGTTGAACATCAATATCAGAATCAAATGTATTGATGTCAGAAGTATGTAGAAATTGTTAATAAAGATATTAAGCAATCTTGAATATTGCTGATGCTAATAGACTTAATGGTATTAGAGTCAGTTTAAGAATTCTCTTCCATTGCCAGATTGTTCTAAGCATTTTATATAATGTGTTTCATATTTGCTTTCTGTATTTGCCTGATTTTACAACAAACCTTATCTAAAGAAGATTTTTATTTTTTTAAATTTTTTATTAAAAAAATTTTATTTATTTCTGAGAGAGAGACAGCATGAGCAGGGGAGGGTCAGAGAGAGAGGGAGATACAGAATCTGAAACAGGCTCCAGGCTCTGAGCTAGCTGTCAGCACAGAGCCCGAGGTGGGGCTCGAACCTACGAACCGTGAGATCATGACCTGAGCCAAGTTGGATGCTTAACCGAATGAGCCACCCAGGAGCCCCTGAAGAAGAATTTTTAAAAAGGAATTTATAGCAGATGAAGGACAATAATTAAAGTTAACATAATAAAGGAAAACATGCTGTGCATCCAAAGTGTTTATTTACAAACAAGAATATCAACTGTTTAGTGGTTGGGAAACAATGTTTAAAGTGGTTTACAAATTAATGCGATCGTGGTTTGGTGCTTATTTGCAGGTCTTTTAATATGTTTTATTTATTTGAGATTTGGAATTTATATTACCTATTAAAATTCATTCCATTTGGGAAGAACTTGTGATTTTTCATGAACATATCATTGTCTTTAAGTGGATGAACACTCAATACTTAGGTACAGAGCATTTGAGTGGTTACTGCTTTGAGAGCCAAACTAGGGACAGAGGCAGTAGTTCCACACCTTTGAAACAATTGTGCTCACACATTCAGAACAAATCAGGCTGGTCTTCGTAAATGTGGTCAGAATACATCTTGGAAATAAAATATTATTAATCCCTCCAAAGTTTTTCCAAACCTCTCTCAAACGAACCAGCTATCCATGCCTATGATGTGTGTGTTAATATATGTAACATTAATCTCTGTGTTTTCATAGCAAAACAACTATGTGATTGGTGGATAGTTTTCAACAGACACGGTAAAAGTGCATAACTTATTTAATGAAACAGGATACAGACTTAACCAAGAGAGCTACACAGTGCAAGAGAATAGAGAAACTCAGGTCCCCAAAATGTTGCAGAGTTGATGATAACACTACACCATGAAAATGAACAATCTTGCTTCATCACTCTTAAAGGGGTTTGCATATTACTCTGTTCTTTACCCCTACCCAATCTCACAGCTAGTGCATGTGTGGACGTGTGTGTATGTGTGTGTGCATGTATGTGTATGCTTTATTTTATGTGCCTTTGTGGCAGATAACTGGTGTAAAATATCCTCATAACATTGCTAACTATTTACTGTGACCAAATTCAGTTCATGAAGAAATCTAATTCAGGGCCAATACTCACAGATCAGTAATCTTAAATACATTGGCATAAGTACTTTTTGACATGCTGGATAACAAACAAACAAAACTAAATTGTTACTTTTTAATGTGATGAGATAACTTATTTGAATATTAATAAATATTTTCCTACTGTTGTTTTTAAAGGCCTATTACCCATCATTCTTCTCAGAAGATTATTGTGCACTTTTATGCTCATTGCCCTGAGTAAGAAATGGCACAACAAAAGAAGACAGGCAAGAAATTATTCCTTTTCTTGATTTTAGAATTCCAAAGTATATTTTAATTTAAAAAGGAAATAATTTATGTTCAGATACAAATATTTGTTTCAATGCCAATATTACATTCTGAGAGCTTGTTTCCCCTTGGTTTGGAAAGGGTTTTCTGGATTAAGGAAGTGGGCCAGGAAAAACATTCAATGAGTCTGGGAGAAAAAGACAGAATGCTGTGTCCTGTAGCTTCTCTTCAAGTCTTTACTTGGGAAATGGGGAGGGAAGTTAAATATTTTAGATTTTTCAAGATCTGAGAGCAGAGAAGCTAAGTCTCTCATAGGCAGAGTCTGGGGGAAAAAGCATGATCTTTTGAATTGCCTAACATTATCAGTCAGTGCAGAGGCCTAGAAAACATTGTGTTTAGATATATGTATGTATATGAAAAGAGAGGGGTGGCTGAGTTGGTTAAGCATCCAATTCTTGATATCTATTCAGGTCATGATCTCACAGTTTGTAAGATTGGGCCCGAAGTTGGGCTCTGTGCTGACTGCTCAAAGCTTGCTGAGGATTCTCTCTCCCTCCCTCTGCCCTTCCCCTGTTTGCATAGACATGCATGTTCCCTCTCTCTCTGTCTCTCAATCTCAAAATAGACAAACAAACAAACATTAAAAAAAAGAGAGAAACAAACCAATAAACAGGCTCTTAACTATAGAGAACAAACCAGAGGAGAGGTAGGTAGAGGGTGGATGAAATACATGATAGGGTTTAAGAAAACACTTATGATGAGCACTGAGTAGTGTAAGGAAGTGTTGAATCACCATATTCTACACCTGGAACTATTAAACACTGTTTGTTAACTATACTGGAATTAAAATAAAAAAATTTAATTAAATTAAATCAAGGCAATATGTCTTGCATATCTGAATTTACAGGTTTAAATTAGAAACTTAGTATTTTACAACACATGAAAAAAAAAGATTAACAGCGAAACATTTTATAAATATATATGGTAATTTCCAACTAAACACATTCTTCATTTGAATGTTGTGTGAACAAAATGGCTCTTGAAAAATGTGTCTCTTATTGAACAACAGTAATCAAGATTATCCATACCAAAGGACACTCAATAATAAATGTCCTTGTTTGGCTTATCCAATGACTTGTTTACCATAGAGGGCATAATGTAGGAAATTAACTATGATCTGTGTTGTGGTGGCTATAAAGTGAAAATATAGTTTCTCCTTCAGTAATGTGTCTGTGTATGCATCAAAATAAATATCTACTTATCAACATGATTTAATAAATTCTAATAGGCTGAAATGAGATAAACAATCACCACATCTTATAACAGGGTTCTTAAAATATTTCACCTCATTTACTGTTTCTAATTTTAAAGGGATGCTTTGTAAGGGATCCTCAAAGCTAAAATATACCAGCAGGAAATTCTAACAACCTCAATAATCCAAGTGAACTGTTTATCTCTGTCACAATGTTGAAACAAAGTAAGATGTGCATATACAACTAATATATTTTGGAATTTTATTGTTTTTTAAATCTTCCAATGGCCACATCGAACTATGTATTTGAAAGAAAATATTAAAGAATTAATTAAAAAACAATTAAGAATTATTATTGGAGTGGCATTGGGACTTATAATAAGTAATATTTGCATTAAAATTATTGCTGAGGGGCACCTGAGTGGCTCAGTAGGTTAAGCTTCTGGCTCTTGATTTTGGCTAAGGGCATGATCCCACAGTTTGTGAGATCAAGCTCTGTGTGGGGCTCTGCACTAACACTGCATAGGTTGGGATTCTCTCTCTTTCTCTCTCTCTGACCCTCCATTTCTTGTGCTCTCCCTCTCTCTCTCAAAATAAAAGAATAAACATTAAAAAAATTAAAACATATATTCCCTAAAATAATAAGTGACATTATGATATTCATACGTGCCTTTATTTTTATTTTGTTATTAATCCATTAAAGAAGATTCTCAAGAAGGAATTGACTTGAAACCGTTACCTGAAATCTAAGTGAAGACCTACATGGAGATAATTATTCAAGTACAAATATTCTGTCAGGTAGTATAAATGTTATATAGTTGAAGAAAAGATATAGAAACATATGATTTTAAAATGCTAGTATATAATTTTGTTTTGCTTCTACTTGCATCTTTTCATATAATATTTTTCAAATTGTAGAGCTCTAAGAAATAACCACTGTGTAGGTCAAGGTTATATTCCCAGAAATTGAATCACTTCTAACTGAAACATGGTATGTAATGTGAATGAAATTGTCTTGGTGTCACAGTTCATGAACTGTATACTTTCCTTATGTCTACAAGTGGAAGGAAATGAAATTTTTTATTTCTGAGCTTTTGCCTAAAGGAGAAGCACAGATTTTTTAACACCTCATTTCAGCAAAACATCAGTGACTGACATTTTTGCCCTAAAATATATATTTGTTTTCCCTCAGATACAGACCTCTTAGCATTTTAATGATAAATAGTATTTGCATTAACTCTAATCTTGTAAATCAGTAACTATATCCTTAGAATATTAAATGTAGGCTTACTTCAAGTATATTATACATTTATTATTAATCAATTTTAACTTTGTAAAGGAAGATGAAAGATTAGCTTAGGCAGTATTGGTCCTCTTTTGTAGACTTCAAATATTTTTAGAAAAATATATTTAGAATTGTGAGATAAAGATTTTCTCTTCACATTGTTGCTAAAGCCTTTAAATGAAAAACCTGACATCAATCATTGATAGGAACAAAGGACCAACATAATACATACATGCATATATCTGAACTGTAAAGAAAGCGATTACAATTTTTGCTCAGTTTAGTAATATGAATTCTTTAGTTAATCTTGTATGTAAAGAAATGTAAAAGATTTCATCCTCTAACAAGGATTATTAAGCATACATTTTCTTAGAAAATAATAAACTATAAAACACATTTTAAAAATCCTCAGAATAATACCTTACAAAATGAATCTCCAATATTTATTAAGCTATATTAATTTAATTAATATTTTTACTTTTTAAATAATAAATTTACTTATAAAATATAAATATCTTTATATTTATATTGAATCATGTAAGATAAATTAAAATATAGCATATTCAGAGCTTTAGAAACTCATATTTGAGTCAAACATCTTAATAGCAAATGCAAAGCATACTCCTTTTTATTCAAACTTTAACATATAGAATCTAAACATGTATGCATCACATTAATTTTTTCAAGTTTGTTTATTGATTTTGAAAGAGAGACTGTGTGAGTTGGGGAAAGGCTGGGGGAGAGAAAGAATCCCAAGCAGGTTCTGCACTGACCGTGTAGAGCCCAATATGGGGCTGGAACCCCTAAACCTGAGATCATGACCTGAGCCCAAATCAAGAGTCAGCTGCTTAATGAACTGAGCCACCCAAGTGCCTCTGCATCACATTAATTTTATAGTTTGTTATATAAATAAAGGAATATTTTATTCATATCCACTCTCTAAAATATTGCTGTCAAAATGTTATATTAAAAATATACACATTAGAATTTAAATGTATTAGTTAAAAAAAGAAATTTGGTAGTTTTAAAATGATACCCTAGGGCGATATTACAATTAATAATTAACTATTTTGTTTTATGACATAGAAGACCATATTAGCAACTGGACAATTTGCAAGTATTCCATTTTAGAAGTTTGAGTGACTTCAGGATATATACCTATAATAGTCCACTTTGATACCTACATTCAAATATCAGCCCCTCCTAATTTAGAAGAGTTATTAGTACTTCTAATTCTAGCAATGAAATGAGGGTTATGGTATTTCTTATCCCTAAGTATAGGAGACAGGGAGTCATTTAAAAAAGTTTTTAATGTTTTTTATTTATTTTTGAGAGAGAGAGAGAGAGAGACAGATGAGCAGGGGAGGGCCAGAAATAGAGGAAGATACAGAATCCAGACAGGCTCCAGCCTCTGAGCTAGCTGTCAGGACAGAGCCCGATACGAGGCTTGAATCCAGGAGCCAAGGGATCGTGAGCCAAAGTCAATTGCTTAACTGACTGAGCCTCCCAGGTGCCCCTATAGGGAGTCATTTTTATGCTAGGTTTTCAGCTATTTCTCACGATTGTACATTTTTTTGGGTGTTTTCCAAACAAACATGATGATACTTTTTAAATCAACTTATTGTTCTGAATCACATGCCCTCAGGATAGTGTTACTTATTATATAGTTACACTTCCTAGAGGAGACACAAACCTTTTACATTTTAGTACATTTCTTTAACAAATAAAATTCAAAATACACATCCCAATTCCAAAACAAAGTTCTTATATTTCTGTATGTGACTTTTTTTCCCCCATGGCTGTGAGTATAAATATATAAGCATGACGAAATAAAAATTCTTGCCTCATTTTCCAATTGAAGGTTTATTTTACACTTTACTGTACATTAACTAAAGTAATTGATAGTGTGGCCCAGATATAAGATATAGTCGCATAAGGTTCAAATTATGCTCTGAGTTGTATTTAAGGAGGCATCATTTAACATCAAATACTAATTGACAAGGAATCCAATCTGTATTTACTTTTCTCAAGTACAGTAATGGGGCTCATCTTACCATTCAAAGCAATATTGTCAGAATCCTTTTTCTCTATTTCTTAAATCTGAATCTGCTCTAAGCTTGGCCCACTCACTTCTCAAGTCTGCACTTTACTATACCCAGCTTCATGTAACTTTCAACATTTTAAGTTTATTTTATGTTTGATCTAGTCCCCCCAGTCATATCTACATCACATTGCTCTTGTTTCTCATGTCTTCTTTTTACTGTGGTTGAACAAAGACTCTCCTTTTATGGTCAGTAGATGATAGGTTTATGGGAAGACAGCAACACTCATATATTAAGTAATCTTTTCAATTTCCTAACAGAGAGGTACAAGTGAAAAGTTTTTACATGTTTAGACAACAGTATCTAATTTCACTGATTATTTTATTGTTCTGTGAGGGCTCCTAAAATTTGAGATGTGATCCATGTATCCTATACCTCTCCAATAATATTTGCATTCTTGAGCCTTCCTTATCTCGTTTCAGCACATTCCTTTCTACATCAACATTGTCTCTGTGAAATTGTACCTTTCGTCTGGGCCCTGTGTGACAATTATATATCATACAAATTAAGTATAAACCGCAGGTAGTTGTATTTTTGAATCAAAATAATGCCCTAATGAAAACAAATAAATAGAGAATATTAAAATTCTAGACACTAGGGCAAGTTATGGTAGATATTTCTGAGTAAGAGGCTTTGATTCTCATTGATTTTGTAGAAGTAAACATTGTCTAATTGTGCATAACTAAATATCTATGAAAAATGGAGAAGCTTTAATAGAAATGCCTTAAAAATTATCAGAGCCATTTGTAGTTATAGTAAGCACTCACAGCTCTACTATGCATGTGCAGAGCACCTAAATAATGATTTAATCTCAGTGATAGGCCTGATCATTAGTACATGATTCTTTCTTCCAAAATTGATGATATTAGTATACTTAGCTTTAACTGCCAGGACTAATTTTTGCTCCCTGAATATCTTTCTTTACAAATGAAGTGAAATTAAATGAAATGAAATAAAATGGTTGTAGTTAGGTATGAAAACATATTAAGTTCTTCTGATTTAAAATTTTTATGTGAGAAGGACGGGGCTCACAAAAATAATTCTCATTGTTATAAAATCTTTCACAGATTTCCATTTAGGATGACACAGTCACTTAGTTTTTATTTTTTTATTTTTTGACACATACTTTCTGATCTAAAAACAGCAATGATGGTTAATGTACAAAGTGAGAAAATCAAATAAACAAACAAATAGGTAAATACCCAAGCTCCAAGAGCACAGAAGGAGAAATGGAAAGCAGGTGTGAGTGTGGCTGAAATGGTCCATGATAGTTTTGGGTCTTGGAGTAAATAATGGCAACCATGAATTTGTCCTCTGCAGTGAAATGGAGTAATGGATGACACCAAGGGTTAGGTTGGGTCATCTTCAAATTCTGTACTGTGTTGAGTAAAGAATGTGGGAATACAAAGACCAAACATTTATTTTCTCACTCTTCCACCAGCTGGCCAAATAACTGAATCTGGAAAATCATGAATGTAACAGGGCTCCATCTTACTGTTAAAAAATTTGGCTATAATTCACTTAAGAATGGGAATATATAGATAGAGGAAAGCACAGAGTAAGAAAAGTTGAGCACAAAACTCTAATCACTTTCAGCAATTTAGAAGGTAAGCATCAGCTATTCTTAGCTTACAAACATTAATAAAATATAGAGAACCTGCATAGCCAAATGTAAAATCTGTATAGAGGGTCAGCTGGATGGCTCTGTTGGTTAAGCGAGTGACTTTTGATTTTGGCTCAGGTCATGATCTCACTCACTTGCATGGGATAGAACCCTGTGTTGGACTGCATGCTGAGTGTGGTGGCTGCTTGGGATTCTCTCTCTCCCTCTCTCTCTGCCCTTCCCCTGCCTGCACACACATGTACGTGTGTGCCCTCTCTCAAAATAAATAAACATTAAAAAATCTGGATACACATAAATATGGATAATTATAAATAAAAGAGAGCTAGCCAGCTGGCTAGTTAGAGAGTGATAGAAAGAGAAGAATGACAGAATATGCCACCTCAAAAGATTCTACTTTTGAGGTAAAGGCACTTTGAAAACTGTAGCTGCAAGAAGAGCATTTTAATCTCTCCTTACTTCTTGAAAACAAGAGATGAACCTCCCATATGATTTTCCCTTATAAACTTTCATGTATGATGTGAGATAAGCTTTATTATTTTCTTAAAAATGCAAACATTCAAAATTTACTCCCTAAATATTAAGAACTTGAGTACCCAATAATCATTAAGAAATTAAATATATCATAAAATAATATCTCTTTGTTTTCATTAATACAACACCCATTCCAAATGAATCTATACACAAATATTTAGTATACTCTCAAAGAACAGAAAATGTTTTATACTTTTTTGAAGAGTAAATTAACATCTAATAGATTTGGTAAAAATAATATAATCATGATAATGAAGGCAAGTAAGAGCAGTATCATAATGAAAATCAGTGACTGAAAACTTTAATACACCAAATGCTAAAGCCTCAAGAAAAGTTTAGCATATTTAATTAAGCAGATTTATTTTTAAATGTACACTATGACTAAATTAGATATATTTCATGAATGCAAACATAGTTCATTTCCTGAACTGGTATTTACATATAATATCCACACTGGCTGATAAGACGAAAATAGTGATTATCACAAATACATTAAAGCAAATAAAATATGACACTTATTCATGCTTAACGACAACAACAACAATAACAGTAGTTAAACATTTAGATTAATCCTTTAAAAGTGACAGGCTGAGAAAGGTATATCAACTAGGTCTCTTTCATTTATTTGTCCATATCATGTAACAGATTTAAACAAGGTATAGGGCTATAAATTCAGACACATAAAATGATAAAAGAGCAGACTATGTTACTTGACACCAAAAAATTAAGAAAAAAAACTATTAGAATAAATGAAAAAAATTAGCCAGGATAGAAATACTATAAATAGGCATGTCCTTTATATCAATAATTACTTAATAAACAATTAATATAAAAATCCATTTTATAGTAGCCATAATACCTATGGGCAACAATGAATGAATCTTAAGCAACAACAACAAAGCAAAAACACGAAAGAAATTCTTTTAAAAAATGAAAATTAAATTTTTTTCTACAAGAGCCATAATTAAACTACTAATGGGAATGAAATATATATGATGTAAAAACCTAAGAAAAGATACATATGTATAAATCTTAATATCAAAATTTTAAAGGAATTAAAAACTCAATGGAAAATAGCATACCATGTTCACCATTTAAGGAAAAGTAAAACATAAAAGCCAACATTACCATTCATTTTGAAAGTATCAGTAGGTTATTGTGCACTGTTGGTGGAACAAGGGTATAAACTTTCACAAGCATTTTGAACAATAATTTAGCAACATGTAATACCCTAAGACTCGTTAAATATGCTTCAGTGTACATGGCCTAG
This sequence comes from Hyaena hyaena, assembly GCF_003009895.1. Lineage (NCBI taxonomy): Eukaryota > Metazoa > Chordata > Mammalia > Carnivora > Hyaenidae > Hyaena > Hyaena hyaena. Next base: position 232,922 of record NW_024081517.1, read on the forward strand.
AGGTAGAGGTAACTCCAGAGTCACTGAAAAAAAGGGGATGTATTGGCATTTCAAGAGAATTTCTCACAGGCATCTACTATCTCAGAAAATCCCGTTTTTCAATTATACTGGGAAAGTCCACTTGAAATCCTTGAGGTGTTGTGGAAAGCAAAAGAATGCATCTTGTCAAAAGCACCTGCTTTCCAATAGCTAGAGGACACTGGATGGTACAAATATTTTGAATACGTATCTTTATCAAAGAAGAAAATACCATATTTTTTTTCAAAGAACCAAAGCATGTATCTTCTTTATGAAAAAAGGGATGTTCTTAATGGGAAAACACATATTGTAGATAGTTTAAACTCAATAAAGTGCCATTTTGTATTTATATAAATATCCATGGTCTTATAAAGCACACATTTCATACTGACTCTATAATTATATAAATTGTACCTAATATGTCGAAAAATGCCTAATATATGCAATATATAATAAGCAATGGTTTGGTCCTAAGAAAGTGTTAATTAATGCCTATTCCCCCTTTTAATGCCATGTCAGTATTTCACGTTGTCATCTTCACCTTGTGGCTGTTTTAGTATAAACCTGCACGTGTTTAATTATATAATATTATAGTTACCAATATTTAGTCACATTAACTGTGTAATCTATAATTTTTTAGTCCATTTCCCTGTAACATTTTATGTTGCCTTTTGTTAGAGGGTAGAAAAAGATTGCACACACAAGGCGACAAAGTTTGTGGCTATGGCAGAAGTTTCCGAATTTTGGGTAAACAAGGCAGTCAACTCAGGTTCACCGCAGAAAGGGAAGATATTGTTTCATAAAAGTTTTAGTGCCTCGCATTGGTATGATTTCCAGATGTTTTAATTACATATTTCTCTACATGTCTGGACAATTAATGTATTACACTGAACAGAAAAGTTACAGCCAGCTGGTTTTCCGTCAGGTTGAATAAGTTACTTTCCTTGTATTTCCAGCTATTTATTTTTACAGCTCTCAGGCCTCACTGCCTCCAAGATTAGGAAGGATAGTCAATAACATACAGCTCAGTAAACCTCAGGTATTGATGCAAACTGCCTCATTCTGTTCATTTATTTTTTGATGAGTAATAAATTGATTTTCTAGGAATATCTCTTCAATTTGTTTGTTGTGTGACCAGAACTGGTATCACATAGTGGCAAAACACTTAATTGCAAAATCATATTTTAATGCTTTTATGATTTTTCAGCCTCTTGCTTTCCATTTTACTTTCCTACCATTTGGTTTCATTTATTACTGATACATAATGATTTCCTATTTCCTTCAAAATTTTACTTCTTTACATTTTCCATTAATTACTCTGTCCAGTCATTTCTTTTTTTATGTGATTGGAAATTTTGGTTATGACACATTTTTATGTCAAGTTCTCTATGATTTCAAGAATCTCTGTAAACAGTTCTGAAAATGAAAGTACAGGACACCTTGGTCAACTTTAAAATGTCAGAAAGAAATCAAAGGTGAGTAAGGCATGTTCCCTGCTCCTAAAGAGCAGCTTCAATCTTGGCATTACACTAAACAGAAAAATAACATAACATTTGTTTTCTTCTGCTTTTTAAATTTCAGTGAGATAATTGATTCAAATAGAGCCAAGAATAGATGGCATATAACAGTAATTCAGGACTAATAATTCTGTCCTCCAAGCCAGTGAGAGCAGAAAATCAGAAAAGTGTGGGTATTCGCTTGTATTTTCAAATACCTGTGCAAAACTATTGGAAGTTCTGTATATCGGTTTATAGCTACTTACAGGAAAACAATAAACAGAGTTACATAATTTAGCAAGCAGTGTGGACATATGAAAAACGTTGTTTTGTTACTGCTTTTATGGAATATTATTATTTCCCCAGGATACAGATACATAAAGCAGGTTGGGCTATTAATTTTTTAAGTTGATTTATTTGTTTTGTCTTGTTTTGCTTTTGATTTTTTTCTTTCCCTTTTCAAGTTTTCTTATACAAAATAGAAATTAGCGTTTGTATCCTAGGATGTTTGAAGTAGTGAAACTATATAAAAGTCCTTCCATATCTTGATGTTTTTATATTATTCTGTAAATATCCTTATAGTGCTATCCTTGTTTTCAAGTAGTGTTTGATATGTAATCTGATAGGAAGGGTGTGTCAAGCATCATTTCTAATTGTTTTTGTAACAATTATTTATCAATATATTTTCTGAACATTAATTAAAAAAAAACCCTCCAGATGTAAATTATTAGCTAGAACCCTGAGGGTTATCCTCCACTGTCAGAGAATCCACTTCCTCCTCATCAGTAATAATTTTCATGTATATGAGATTGATAACATTTCTGGTCATTTTTTTAAAAAGCTGGATCCGACTTTGGTAAGAATATCTTACTCATTGAATATAGGAAAATCAATTTGCATGTATAATACAACTAAAGTTAATTAAGCCACATGGAATTCTTGCGAGACCCAAAGATATATTTGATCAAAGAAATCTCCAGTTAATCCCAAATTAGATGCCAAATGTTTTCCACGTAAAGATATTAAAGAAGTTCAACATTATTGAAATTTTCCTTTGTTCATAAATACATATGTGATTTGAGTTGCTAATGTTGGATAGCTTTATTCAATTAACTAATCTAATAATAATACAATGAACCATTACTTTTGTCTATAATGTTGAGTACATAAACAATTGGATATAATTTAAGGGGAAAGGCTATTTAAAAATTATAATAAAGTTTGGTTGTATGTTTTAATTACAAGATATAGATTAGGGCAAGATGAGTTGGGGGGGCAATGACACAACAGAAGGAAAGGAAGTTTTTCAAAAGGCTGTGCATCCATGACAAGCGTTCACGACTAGGCTACGGCTTGCTGGGTGTATCATGGGTATTGTTGTTCTAATAAAAAGAAGTCTGAGAGTGGCCTTTTTAATGGGTAAAAATCTTGTGTTTTGGGGTGCTGAAAAGTCTGTGTTTAGAAATCATCTGTTTTGGGGCCTCTGGGTGACTCAGTCAGTTGGTTGTCTGACTCTGGCTCAGGACATGTTCTCACAGATCCGAAGTTTGAGCCCTGTGGCAGGTTTTGTGCTGACAGCTCAGAAACTGGAGCCTGCTTTGGATTCTGTGTCTCCCTCTCTCTGCCCCTCCCCTGCTCATGCTCTGTCATTCTTTTTTTGTCTCCCTCTAAAATAAATAAAAGCATTAAAAGAAGAAATCATCTGTTTAGTGCCTTCAGGTAAATGCAGCTGCCCAGTACCCAAGATCTACCAAGGTTATATGGCAATTCTGATTACTCCCATTCTTGGAGAGAACACCTTTGCTTCCATGAGAAATTGAATTTGAGCACAGCTTTTCCCAGGTGTTTCATGCAAAAACCTCATTCCTAGCAGCTCACTGTCATGAAACAGAATGAGTTCATAGGGCTATTTTAGACCACCTCATTTACGAAAGGTAAGATAAATATTATAATATATAAAAAATTAGTGTTATAGGAAATTATAAATGTAAAATTTTCAGTTGCAATATGTGTGGCTCATTCTCAATTGCCTGCTGAACTGAATTATAGATGTTTCTTAATTTACATGAAATGTGTCCTATTAATATTTGTAATTAAAATATATTGCTATAAGTATCATAGTTTTTAATGTGACCAGCTTTATTATTTTAAAAATATTTTAAATAGGTCTACCTTCCCAATAATTTTAGCAACATTAACTCTGTTAGAGAATTTGAGAACATAAAAGGAAAAAGGTACATGAACAATGCAAGAAACAGTTTCTTTTCTGTTCCCTTGCATAAGAATTCAATGATCAATTATTTCATCATCAATTCTTTTAGAAACAAAGGTGGGTTTTCATTTTTTTACTTGCTTTAAAGTTGTACTTTCAGTTCCTCTATATTTTTCGTATACACATGTTTAACCATAAAGTTTTTCATTTATATATACTTTTTTGTTAGGTGATCTCTTATTAGTTATGTGTTCTGAAAATCAATAAAAATGCTATCCTTTTACCTGCATTGTGTAAATACATCCCACAAAATATATTTTTGCTCTTCATCAGCTTTCTTTTAATCTACTTGCCAGTTCCTTTAAGACACTTATTCCAACTTTCATGATTAGAGCTAAAACCTTTGGAAGGTTTTGGTTCCAAAAGAAAACTTAAGTATGTAACTCAAACATACCTAAAAAAGACCTACTGAGAAATTTATCTTCTTTAAATAAAAATTCATAGATTCTCATGGTATTATATAATATTATATACTATCATGACACATAATAGGAAAAGGACTATATATAAATTTCAAAAAATAACAAACATTCAGAAATTCTATTCCAAGCTATAACATTAGCTAGTTCTCTGTCACTAAATGAACTAACATTTAAAATAAAAAATTCTAAGTACATTCAAAGTGGATTCTCTTTTTTACAATCACGCCCCTTTTCCCCCTAAGGTAACTGAGGTGTAAACAGATGATTCTGCATAAGACTTCATCATTCTCCCAACATGTCAAGTCTGACTAAAGAAAAAATGTCACCCACAATTGGATTAGAATTATTTTCTTTCATGTGAATACACTTCAAAGGCAATTTAATTGCAAACATAAAACCAGTAGCCACTCTCACATGCTATGGACATTTTTTACTTATAGTGTTTAAACAGGCAAAAGAGAAAGTATTGCTTATTTCATTGGTATAATGTTTCTCAAGGAAGTGTTGGCAAACATTTGAATATCAGATAAAGCATTCTGCATCCATTTATCTATCATCTGTCTATCATCTATCTATCTATCTATCTATCTATCTATCTATCATCTATCTAATCATTTATTTATCTATCATCCATTCATCTATGCATCTTTTCATCTCTGCCAATCAAAGTTGTGGAAACATTCAAAGGTTCATAAACTGTGTTCCTCTGTCCCGGAAAGATTTTTTGATAAATGCTTTAAGGACAAATACTTAGATATTCAGTCTTAGGGTTAATTGGGCTGAGGGCTGCTATTTTTATTTTTGTATTATACAGAGTTCAATGAGAGGGTAACAGTTTGAAAAACAGAGGAAAAGGGGAAAGCAAGGGCAGATGACAAGGGTAAACATTTAAAATCTGACTATTGGTTTACTGAGAACCCAGTGAGAAGGCTGACATTTATTTGTTTACATGGTGTAAAGCAGATAGAATGTACGTATGTAAGATGAGAATGTGAAAAAAAAAAAAAACAATTTTTGAAATACTGAACAGACAAAATATTTTTCATTTAGTCGATGGAAGGAGATGTTTGCTTAGGTTTCTAGACAAAGGAATCCCAGGTACTAATTTCTGTGTACCTATTTTGGTATCACTCTGTCTTGGCATCCTTGTTCCTATCCACATAATAACCCGAAACAAAAAAATATTAAAGAAAAAATAGGTATCGCTAAATTACTGTTTATATGATGGTTTGGGTGATCTATAGTCTACTTGTCAAATTCAGACTTCAGCCTGTTTTAAAAAATAAAAATTTTATTGGAGCACAGCAGTACTCGTTGGTTGACTACTGTCTATGTCTGATTTTGAGCTACTGACTACAGATTTGAGTAGTTGCCACAAAAACCATCTGATCCACAAAGCCTAAATATTTACTACCTGGCCTGTTACAGAATGAAAATTGCCAACCCCTACTCTACACTAACAAAACATGTGTTTGAAAAAATTTACATATAAAATTAGTTAATTTATTAAGAAAAATATATTAAAATACATAATTTGTTTATTTCATTTTTAGTTTTGTATTTAAATTCAAATAAGTTAACATATAGTATAGTCTTGGCTTCAGCAGTGGAGTCCAGGGATTCATCTCTTACATATGACACTTAGTGCTCATCCCAAAAAGGGATTATAAATGAAAAGTTAAAATAATTAATGTTTATTATTTACTTTTGAGAGAGAAGGAGACAAAGCATGAGGGGGGCATGGGTGGATAGAGAGAGGGAAATGCAGAATCTGAAGCAGGTTCCAGGCTCCAAGCTGTCAGCACAGAGCCTGACAGGGGTGGGGGTGAAGGAGTGGAGTGAGGGTTGAACTCAAGAACCAAGAGATCATGATGTGAGATGAAGTTGAATGCTTTATGGACCAAGCCACCCAGGCATCCCTAAAAGTGCCCTCCTTAATGCCTATCACCCATTTAATCCATATCCCCACCTTCCCTCCACCAATCCTCAGTTTGTTCTCTGTGTTTAATAGTGTCTTATGATTTGCTCCCTCTCTGTTTTTATATTATTTTTCCTTCTCTTCCCCTATGTTATCTATTGTGTTTCTCAAATCCCACGTATGAGTGAAAGATGACATTTGCATTTCTCTGACTGACTTGTTTTGCCTAGGATAATGTCCTCTAGTTCCATCCATGTTGTTGTTAATGGTAAGGTTTCATTCTTTTTCATCTCCAAGTAGTATTCCATTATATATATATATATATATAAACTACATCTTCTTTATCCATTCATCAGTTGATGGACATTGGGCTCTTTCCATAATTTGGCTATTGTTTTTTTTTTTTTTTTTACAAATAGTTTATTGTCAAATTAGTTTCTACATAACACTCAGTGCTCATCCCCAAAGTGCCCTCCTCCATGCCCATCCCCCCCTCCCCCCCACATCCATCAGTCCTCAGTTTTTGTCAGCATTCAAGAGTCTCTCATGGTTTGCCTCTCTCCCTTTCCCCCACCATTTCCGCCCTTCTTCTCCCCCTTGTTCCTCCGTCAAGTTCCTCCTAATCCTCCTATACATGCAAACATATGGTATTTGTCCTTCTCTGCCTGACTTATTTCGCTCAGCATAACACCCTCAAGGTCCATCCATGTTGCTACACATGGCCAGATTTCATTGTTTCTCATTGCCATGTAGTATTCCATGGTATAGATACACCACATCTTCTTGATCCATTCATCTGTTGATGGACACTTAGGCTCTTTCCATGTTTTAGCTATTGTGGAGAGTGCTGCTATGAACATTGGGGTACATGTGCTCCTATGCCTCAGCATTTCTGTATCCCTTGGGTAGCGAAAGTAATACTGAAAAATAAAACCAAAACGGGAGGGATCACCATCCCAGACTTCAGCCTCTACTACAAAGCTGTCATCCTCAAGACAGTATGGTATTGGCACATAATTTGGCTATTGTTGATAGTGCTGCTATAAACATTGGGGTGCATGTGCCCCTTTGAATCAACTTTTTTTTATTCTTTGGATAAATACCTCATAGTGTATAATCTATTTGTAAACATTTTTTATAGTTTTTATTATTTATTTTTGAGACAGAGAGAGGCAGAGCATGAGTGGGGGAGGGGCAGAGAGAGGGAGACACAGAATCTGAAACAGGCTCCAGGCTCTGAGCTGCCAGCACAGAACCCGAGGCGGGGCTCAAACCCATGAACCGTGAGATCATGACCTGAGCCAAAGTTGGACACTTAACCAACTGAGCCGCCCAGGCACCCCATGCATAATCTATTTTTAATTTAATAAAATTTGTATAATATTAAAGCCACAGCCTCGGCATTTGAAATCCTAAGTCTCTTCAATTCAGATCAACCAATGCTTACCACAAATTTACCAAGCACAATAGGCTCTCTTAGATCATTTTTATTTTCAAGTTACCAGTTCTGAAGGGCATAGAATAAAAATAAAATTTCAACTTTTGATTTATTCTCAATATCCTCATTCATAGGCTCCAAATTTTCATAAGGATTATTCAGATTCATAAAATAAACATTATTGAATATATTGTAGTGTGTTTTGGTCATATTTATCAAACACTGTTAATTCAGCCTTTTCATAAATTGATTTTTTTCAGAAGTTTATCTTAGATTTTCTTGTTTGCATTTTAAGACCTTTCTATCGGATTGAATTTTTGACAATACCTATAGCAAAAGATTCATTGCCTTGCTTTTATCATTGCTATTATGTTTCTTTCTTCTATGCTTTTTTTGTTTGTTTATGAAATTGAAGTTTTCTTTTTTGTTTTGTTTTTAGTAATCTCTACACCCAACATGGGGCTCAAGCTCATAACCCCAAATCAAGAGTCACATGCTGACCCAGCCACCCATCTCTATAATACCATGATTCTAACATTGTATCTATTTCTCAGTCATCAGGATGGCTGCTATATCTTCAAATGTGGTATGTTTACCATGCCCAATCTTACAGTCTTCTAAAGTTAAAGGTTTTTATGGACTCAATTCTCAAACTTTGTAGGAAGGAATTTCTAAGTTCAAACCACAGAAAAAAAGGAACAAACAAGCCCTCGATGTTAAGCTCCTGATTCTGAGAGCATTGGGTTTGAAAGGAAGAGGGAACAGCTTAGAACAAATCAAGATGTGTATGGGCTAGTATAAGAAGCCATGCTCAATTCACTCTGTAATATGCCCATAATTCCAGAAACAAAATCAACTCTTCTTAACTTTAACATCCACATCATGAAGAGAACCTTGATGCTCTGCAGTCTGAAAGCAAGGATACAAATTCCGCTGGTTCACAAGGTAAAAAAGTAAGGTTAAATCCCTCTTGATACTTCTCAAAGTCTCCAGCCTAACAAAGAGCCCACTGTTAAGGGTTTCACTTTAATTGTACTCTCCTTCCCTCTCTTGAGGGATAGGCCATATAGAACAAATACACAGGTGCCATTCTTAAATTTTTGCTTTGACTCTTCAAAAAAACAGTCTTTGTTCAATATTCAAGAATTCCTTGAAATGTTTAATGGGGAGAGATACTATTTTCAATGTGGACACAGGTCTTTATTTATATGCTACTTTGGTAATTATCATGGGATTTGGCAGTGCAAAAATCTAACACATAGTCCACATTTCCATGTGATTCCATTCTCAGTAATTGGTAAGGGAAAATTATATTAGGAAATAATTAATTGCCATAGATCAATTCTCCTCATATTTGATAGCAAAATAATACCTAGTATGAATAGATAGCACTTCATCCACAAATAAACAAGAAACTGAAGAAACTTTATCCATCATCTCTAATATGCCAATAAGGTTAAGAATAGGGGAAGTTATTTTATTTTCTCTTATGGAAAGATTATTTTTATCTATTATTGATGCCATCCTTGACAGAGCATTGCTCTATTCAGTGAGAGTCTATAAACTTTAACATATTGGTGCATGAACATAGTAAGTTTTAGGAGTTCAGTTGCTTTTAAATTGCATCAAATATTGTCAAAGTTGTTTTTAAAAATTACCTTGCTCAAATTATACCTAAATGCATAGTGGATAGAGCACAAAGTTGGTTGAGGTTGGCCTCAATTCAACTCCACCTACCCAGCGACACAAAGCAAAGTGTGATTTGAGCACACATTAAATTCTATGTTCTCATTATCCTACATTCATAGTTGAAAGAAATGAACTGAATCAATAGATGACAAGTACTTATCATAGCTCTTGATATTTCACTAAATATAATATTTTCTTCTTACAAAGTTTGCACTGTTTTTTACAGAAAACAGCTTTATAACTAAAAATACAGTTCAGTAATTTAGAAAATATATACTACTAAATTATGTACTTTATTGTTTACATTTATAAATTTTTTTGTGTCTATTGAGAGTTTTTGGAGAAAAAGTTTGTATTCAAAATATTTCTATCAGAATCAATCTGAATTTATACTACAATTCAGCTTGTTTTTAAGATTTTTGATTAAGAAACATTTTAAAAAGTTTTTAAATAACATTATTTTTAATGTAAAAAATCCACCTAAAGTTATTTACAATGATTTAATATATATTTAGCTACTGAGACATACAGGGTTTTTTTTTTCTTAATTTATTACACCGTTTATATTACTACATTTATTTGTAAAAATTATATGTTGAAAATGTGTGAAGTTATATGGAATATATACAAGTTGTCCTAATTATATATTAATAATGTGACTCGAAGGCATCATGTTATGATGTCTAAAAGCATGTGCAATTAATCATACAGTTTCAACGATATAGTTAAAATTCTATAATAAAGGATATATAATCCAACTATAAGAAGGAATTTTCAATTTCTGTGATTTTTCAGAATCATTTAGGAAAGTTATGTAACAATTACGCCAAACTTAGTGGTTTCCTGTTTCTTTTCTAAATCCATAAGGTTGTTTGTTTGTGTATTTTTTGAGTTTGTTTTAGTTCCGGGGAAGGATTAGAAGATCAATGTGTGGTAAGATTTATCTGGGATATATAATATAAACACAAAGAAGAGGGTATCCTCTAGGTAATACTAGTGGATATTCTAAGTAGTCTTTATTGTTTTGGAACCTAAAAGCTCAGATTTCTCTTTATTTTCAGAGATGTTTTAAGGGCTATGTTTTTTTTTTTTTCACTTTATCTCCACAAAATATCACTTTATGGATGGTGTTATTAATGTGGATTGTTATAATAATTTTAATTGTCACATGCAGTTTTTATATAATTAGTAAGGTCTTTGGAGCATTCTTCAAATATACTTTACAAAGTATTTACTTGGAGGTCTAACAATGTGATATATTAGCTAGGACAAATTGGAAGTTAGCCTGTCAGTGTTCATAGACATTCTCTGCATATAAGGACAAGAGAGGGATAGTTTAGTGAAGTGTGGCACTGGTATCATTAAAAGTGCCAAGCTGTGTCAGAAGGAGATTGCCGAAGCAGCTTTTTCTGAAAGCCCATGAAATAGCTAAAGCAATACTTAAAAGAAGAATAAAACTGTTCTATTCAATATGATATAAAAATATGAAAAGTAAGTCTCCTGCTAGTCTAGAGGAAAAAAAAAAATAGAGCAGGAAAAATTAAAAGAAAAAAGTAGGTGAATAAAAGGCAGAATCAAACAAAATAAGAGGCATGACTAGATTAGAAGCAAAAGCAATATACAGATATCGGTTGCATTTCAATACACCAATGGTGAAACAATAGAAAGAGAAATTAATAAAAAATCCCATTTACAATTGTACCAAAATGAATAAGATACCTGGGAATAAACTTAGCCAAAGAGGTGAAAGATCCGTACTCTGAAAACTATAAAACACTGATGAAAGAACTTGAAAATGATACAAACACATGGAAAGATATTCCATGTCCGTGGACTGGAAGAATCAATATTTTAAAATGTCTACAATACCCAAATCAATCAACACATTTAATACAATCCTTATTAAAATATGAACAGCATTTTTCACAGAGTTGGAACAGACAATCCTAAAATTTGTATGGAACCACAAAAGTCTCCAAATAGCCAAAGCAAACTTGAAAACAAAAAGCATAGCTGGAAGCATCACAAATCTGGACCTCAAGTTCTATTACAAAACTGTAGTGATCAAGACAGCATCGTACTGGCACAAAACAAGACACACAGATCAATGGAGCAGAGTAGAAAACCCAGAAGAGAACCCACAGCTATATGATCAATTAGTCTTTGACAAAGCAGGGAAGACTATCCAATGGGAAAAAGATGGTCTCTTCAAGACATAGTGAAAGACCTAAATGTGAGACTGGAGCCATCAAAATCCTATAGGAGAGCACAGGCAGTAACCTCTTTGACATCAGCTGTAGCAACTTCTTACTAGATATGTCTCCTGAGGAAGGGAAACAAAAGTAAAACTAAGCTATTGGGACTTCAAAAGAAAAAGCTTCTGCACACTGAAGGAAACAATCAACAAAACTAAAAGGCAACCTAAGGAATGTGAGAAGATATTTGCAAATGACATAACTGATAAGGGTTTAGGATAAAAAGTTTATAAGAAACTTAAAAACTCAACACCCCCAAAATTAATAACTCAGTTTAAAAATGGACAGACGACATACAGATGGCCAACAGACACATGAAAAGATGCTCAACATCACTCATCATAAGAGAAACACAATGAAAGCTACAATGAAATTTCACTTCACACTTGTCAAAATGGCTAAATTCAACAACACAAGAATCCACATATGTTGGCGAGAATGTGGAGAAAGAAGAGCCCTATTGCACTATTGATGGGAATGCAAACTGGTACAGCCACTCTGGAAAACAGTATGGAGGTCCCTCAAAAAGTGGAAAATAGAACTACTTTACAATCCAATCTAGGTGTTTACAATACAATACAATATAGGTATTTACCCAAATAATACAAAATTACTAATTCAAAAGGATATATGCCCCCAGGTGTCTATAGTGTCAGTATCTACATAATTTCCAAATTTTGGAAACAGCCCAAGTGCTCATCAAGTGAAGAAAGGATATATAAGGGGTATATATAATATAATAAATATAATTCATTTTTATGCTCAATTAATATTCTATTGTATATGGATAATGATCTATATACAATGGAATATTAATTGAGCATAAAAATGAATGAAGTTTTGCCATGCAATTGTTATGAGAGTATTATGCTAAGTGGAATAAGTCAGAGAAAGACAAATGCAATATTATTTCACTCACACGTGGAATTTAAGAAACAAAGGAAATGAGCAAAGGGGAAAAAAAAAAGAGAGAGAGACAAACCAAGAAACAGACTCTTAACTGTAGAGAACAACTAATGATTATCAGAGGGGGAGGTGGGTGATTGGGATTAAGGAGTGCACTTGTGATGAGCACCAAGTGTTGCATGGAAGTGTTGAATCACTATATTGTACACATGAAACTCATATCCCACTGTATATTAACTGGAATTTAAATAAAACCTTTAAAAGAATAAACAAATGGGGGGGGCGCCTGGGTGGCTTAGTCGGTTAAGCGTCCGACTTTCGCTTAGGTCATGATCTCGCGGTTCGTGGGTTCGAGCCCCGCGTCGGGCTCTGTGCTGACTGCCAGCTCAGAGCCTGGAGCCTGTTTCAGTCTGTGACTCCCTCTCTCTCTGACCCTCCCCTGCTCATGCTGTCTCTCTCTCGCTCTCCTAGAAATAAATAAAAAAAAAAAAAAAAAAACGTTAAAAAAAAAAGAATAAACAAATAGGCTTTATTTATTCTTTTTAACTTTTGTTTAATGTTTATTTTTGAGAAAGAAAGAGACAGAGCACAAGTGGGGGAGGGGCAGAGAGAAGAAGACAAAAATCTGAAGCAGGCTCCAGGCTCTGACCTGTGAGCACAGAGCTGGACATGGGACTTGAACCCACAAACTGTGAGATCATGACTTGAGCCAAAGTTGTACACTTAACTCACTGAGCCACCCCGGAGCCCCTAGGCTCTGTTTATTCTGAAAATTGAACATATAGAAAGCATAAGAGGAAATCAGCTTATATTAACAAGAAGGTGAACAAATGTCATGTTAGGGTAGGTTATATGAGTAGCACGCCCAACTGCAACATGTTTGCCAAAGCTCCTAAGAGGCTCTACAGATAGCTCATAGTAAATTATCCAAATCAACAAAAATTGCAAAGCAACAATACTACTGCAAGTTATTTGAGACCAGTTCTTCCATACGCATAGAGAGGAAAGAGAAAATATTATGTTTCTTGTTTCCATAAAGTTACAAAATTAGAAGGGAATTGTGCCCCTAAAGGTTGTTGAATTGTTGCTTTAAAATTTCAGAAAGTGGAGGCCTGCTCCTTTCAACCAAAATCAAGAGTCACTCATCATACATAAAAGATTGGAAAATATACTCCAGGACACCATAAATACAACTGATGGAATCCTTCCCTGAGTCCACAATAAAATGGTCAGTCTGAGCTGACCAAATAAGATATGGCCGTTTGCTTAATCTAGCTCAAAGTCTGAGTTAGCTCATATATTTAGTCAACAAGGCACTTTTCCTTTTACTTATCACACTAAAACTTAGAAGTGAATAGAAAAGTTAATTATTTTTTTCCTATAATTAATTTGTCCTTCATGAACATGCAATCACTAGATTTGGGGGCAACAGGGGCAATAATGAAAAGCTGTCTCTAATTCTATTTAAAGATTAATTACGAATATATAAGCTGTGCCAGTTTTCAATGTATTGCCCCTGAGCCCAAATTCGACCCTTCAATGCTTTCTCTATACTAGTAAAATAGGTCCCATTAGTATTTCTCCTTCGCTGTATGGCAGGATGTTCAGTTTTCACATTATAGGGCACTACTAGGACTTGGGAGCAGGAAGTGTCCTCTCTTCCTCTTTTCAGTATTCCTCTGCCACGTTTCTGCACTGCACATGGTTACCCTAGAACATGGCTCCAGTAGCACAGGTGGCTTCTCCAGTACCAGGTTCTTGACATACATACAAGTTCTGCAGCAAATGCAGCTTCTCTAGCACTCAAGTGCTACAGCATGGGCACACTCCTAGAAGTTTATGCTTGTACGGCACATCAGTAGCTTTTCCACATCCAGTAAACTACAACCTCTCTCTCTCCAATGACAGTTGGATCTCAGGCCTGAAGGGGAGAAACTCTTCCTTGGAGTGTTCTGTCTTAGCCCTATGGGGCATGGTAACTTTTATATCTGCCATTCCTAAATGTTATTCAGACTCCTCTCTACTTATTAGGCAATCTCACATTATTACTACTCTCTATTTTATTTAATAATTATTTATATTAAAACTTTCTTGTTCAAATTTTTAAAGTAGCTCCTTTCTCTTCATCGAACCATGACTGATTCTGAAACAATACCAGGAGTGGTTCCAGGAAATTGACACTCAATGATGTGATTTGGGAATTGGTTTGGTTAAAACCAGACTTTAACATCAAACTTTCTTTACTTGTAAACTCTTGGATAACTTCATCTAGGTTTGATTATTGAATAGGGGATTAATTTTCCTGAAGAACCACCATGAACCTCTTTTCCCCCTTTGCCATTAGCTTTTAACTAGGATCAAATCTCAACAGGCACCAGACATAGAGGTACACACAATAATGCAGGGAATAGGAGGAGAAGGAGAAACAAAGCAAAAGAATTTTAAGGCTTTGCTAACATTTATCATTAGAGGGGGCTTGTGTGAGATGAATTGTAAGGATCAAATAGTAGAGAATATAATTCTAGACTGAGTTATATTTATATGAGCATAATTATTTAGTTCTTGCAGCTAGAGATAGCTTGAACAACCAGAGGTGGTTTTAATATTAGTAGATTGAACCTAACTCCACTTAGTGGTGGCTTATATTTAATAGGCAGAGATTCAAGAATCGCCATAGTGTGATAAGGGGGAGGGAAATAAAGTTTGGGGATATAGAAAAGTCAGACTGGATTTATCAGGTGTGACCTACTCACCCACTGCCCAGCTGGATGCTGTGAGAAGCCTCCAAAGACACTGCTTTAAGTTTCCCTTTGTGAAGGAAACGCCTACATTTTTAACTTACCTGGTTCCTCTGCTTTATAGCCCTGTTGCAAACACTGAAGATGTCACCATTGAGATACGCTTCCTAGTTTCCATGGAGCTGAGGGGCACTTAGACTATCAAACGTAAAATGGCACCACACAAAGTCAAAGAAAAGGGTGGCACATCTACTGTAAAGAGAAGTACAGAAATCAGAAACACTTCTTAAATGCTCTTAGATAGGAGGATGCCTTAGATATACATGATTTGTTTAGAGAGGTACTTTAAGGACCTGAATGTGAGACAGGAAACCATCAAAACCCTAGAGAAGAAAGCAGGAAACAACCTCCTTGACCTCCACCACAGCAATTTCTTACTTGACGCATCCCCAAAGGCAAGGGAATCAAGAGCAAAAATAAACGATTGGGACCTCATCAAGATCAAAAGCTTCTGCACAGCAAAGGAAACAATCCATAAAACTAACAGGCAACTGATAGAATGGGAAAAGATAGTTGCAAATGACATATCAGATAAAGGGCTAGTATCCAAAATCTATAAGGAACTCACCAAACTCCACACCCGAAAAACAACCCAGTGAAGAAATGGGCAGAATATATGAACAGACACTTCTGTTCATGAAACGATGCTCAGCATCCCTCCTCATCAGGGAAATACAAATCAAATCCAACTGAGAGACCACCTCACGCCAGTCAGAGTGGCTAAAATGAGCAAATCAGAGAACTCTAGATGCTGGTGAGGATGTGGAGAAACGGGCACCCTCCTACACTGTTGGTGGAAATGTAAACTGGTACAGCCCCTCTGGAAAACAGTGTGGAGGTTCCTCAGGAAACTAACCATAGAACTCCCCTAGGACCCAGCAATAGCACTGCTAGGAAATTACCCAAGGGATACAGAAATGCTGATGCATAGGAGCACATGTACCCCAATGTTCATAGCAGCACTCTCCACAATAGCTAAAACATGGAAAGAGCCTAAGTGTCCATCAATGGACAAATGGATCAAGAAGATGTGGTTTATCTATACCATGGAATACTACATGGCAATGAGAAACAATGAAATCTGGCCACGTGTAGCAACATGGATGGACCTTGAGGGTGTTATGCTGAGCGAAATAAGTCAGGCAGAGAAGGACAAATACCATATGCTCGCACGTATAGGAGGATTAGGAGGATCTTAATGGAAGACCATGGGGGAGAAGAAGGGGAAAAACAGTGGGGGAGAGGGAGGGAGGCAAACCACGAGAGACTCTTGAATGTTGAGAACAAACTGAGGACTGATGGGTGTGGGGGAGAGGGGAAGGGGGGTGATGGGCATGGAGGAAGGCACTTGTGGGGATGAGCACTGGGTGTTATATGGAAAGCAACTTGACAATAAACTATTTAAATTTTTTTAAATAAAAAAATAAAAATACTTGGTGATGTAAAATAAATAAAATGACAGATTAATCACAAAAAAGAAAGGTACTCTATAAAGCATACATTGATGCTTTTCATATGTGTGTTATATGTTGTGAAACACATGCATGTCTATGTGTGTATGTGTTCCACTTATATTTTGGCAAGACATAATTCCAAACTTGTAGAAATAGTGATCTCAAAACGTTTTTGGAGCTTATTAGAAAAACAACTAAAGATAACTTACATATATATTTGGAAAAAGTGATATTCCAGCACATGTATTGTAATCTAACTAATAGTATGGTTTGTGATAGCTTCCCACGCTCTTTATATTTTTCCCTCTATTATTCAAATTACAGAAAAATAATCCAGAAAGAATTTTTTCTTTTCCTGTTCATATCTAGGGATATCATATGTAATGTAGCATATGATACAATAATATAACTTCTAAAACAGGATTTGAGTATTCTCTATCTCTACACAAGCATGAAAATTAATGTATAATACAGAATATATTAGGCTAAGCTTAATATACATTTATTACATGAAATGGAAGGCACAAAAAAAGAAATCCAATAAATGGACATAATTCTCATTATCCCAGATTATTCCAGCAAATTCTCTTATTTACTTGTTTTTTAAAATGAATTTTCTGAAATATAAAGTAAAATAATTTTTCCTTTTTTTTCATTCAAATACATTTTTAAGTTTCTATTTAAATTACAGTTAGTTAACATACAGTGGGATATTCATTTCAGGTGTATAATATAATGATTCAATACTTCCATACAACAGTCCATGCTCATCATGATTGGGCATTAATCCCAATCACCTATTTAACCCATGCCCTCAGGAGACAATCATTTTTTTCTTTATAATTAATAGTCTGTTGGGTTATCTCTTTCTCTGTTTTCCTCCTTTTCTCATTTGTTTTGTTTCTTAAATTTCATGTGTGAGTGAAATACTGTCAAAGAAAAAAAATGATAAATAATTTCATATGGTAATTATCTTTTTCTAACTTATTACTCCCTGGTTCCATCCATGTCATTGCAAGTGGCAAAATATTATTCTTTTGTATGGTGAAGTAATATTCCATTATATATGTATATATATATAATAGACTATATTATATATAATAATCCATATAGACTATATATTATGTATATATATTACATAATATAGTCTATTATGTATATATACTACATATATATAGTCTATATGAAAAGACTATCATTTTTATCCATTCATCAGGTGATGGACACTTGGGCTGTTTTCCATAATCTGACTATTGTATACAATGCTTTATACTGTAGATAATGCTATTATAAATATCGGGGTGGGGGGAGTGGTGCATATTCCTCTACATTAGTAATTTTGTATCCTTTGGGTAAATATACCTAATAGTGCAAGTGCTGGATTGTAGGGTAGTTCTATTTTTAACTTTTTGAGGAACTTTCATACTGCTTTCCAGAGTGGCTGCACCAGTTTGCATTCCCACTAACAGTGCAATAGGTCTCCCCTTTCTCCACATTCTCACCAACACATGTGGTTTCTTGTGTTGTTTATTTTAGCTATTGTGGCAGGTGTGAGGTGATAGTTCATTGTAATTTTCATTTGTATTTCCTTTATGATCAGTGATGTTGAGCATCTTTTCACGTGTCAGTTGGCCACCTCTATGTCTTCTTTGAAAAAATGTCTCCTCATGTTTTCTGCCCATTTTTAATTGAATTATTCATTTTTTGTTTGTTGTATTTTTAAGAACTGTAGTGGATGAGGAACAGTAGTAAAAACAGTAAAACATTCCTTTGGTAAAATATATTTATAGAGTGAATGTGTGAGATGCAACATAAAATCAAACTCTCCTTGTGACAATACAGAAATGGAGATTAAAGGTGCAATCTTGTTTGGTAAATAATGGTAGTCCTCTTCATTCTTACAATTTCCTTTCCATCGTGATAAAAATAAAACTGTTTTTACTGTTGCACTGTTGAATTGAACAATGATATATATTTCACCACTTTTATAATTTTGGGATTGGCCAGGCAGAATATGTGTCATTATCCCTGCCCTCTCATCCCTGCTCTCCCATCCTCTAGTAAAAGAATAGTATTTCATGGAGTATCAGCCTCACTATAAGATCACACACTGAAAGTAGAATATTTAAAGTTGATCTGCTCTTCACTCTTCCACCAGAGACACAAATTTACCATTTTGGCTCCAGGAAAGATTTATTTCCTTCTCTGGGATGAATCTGAGAAAATCCCTGTTACTCTAGAACATGATCTGTAGGCTAAATACTATTCTTCTGTCAGACTTCCCTGTTTTATACCTGAACTTTTCATATATTAACAAATAATATATAAAATGACTCCCCAACTCTCTGCTCCTATATTTGTGATATATATTCATGTTTACAATTACAATTTTTAAATATCTAAATCTTTATTTATTATTCCCTATTATCTTTTCTATGTTATTCCTTCTTTCATTTCTTTCAGCCATGCATCAGTATTTATTTCTATAATAAACTGGCTATTGCGTATTTGGGAGAGGCTGTATTCTTGTTCTTTGGCATACTTGATGGTTCACTCATTATCCAATCAGATTGCTTGCCAAAGGCAAACTCCCATAGTAGTATAAAGGGAGTTTCTTTATATTTTGTAATTACTCTTTTCAGGAGAAATTTGTAAAATATATAACTCAGCAAATCTAACTATAATAAATTAGAAAACTGAAAATCAATACTTTGAAATGATTTTTATGAAACATTTTTGACAATGATGAACAAGTACTTTGCACAATAATTATCCACTCTAATAATTATCAACTATGAATATATACTAAATATCTGAGGTTTTTACTCTAATTTTTGATTATATTAGCAGAAGAACATTACAAATTAATTGATCAAAATCACACATCCCTAGAAAGCAGTAATTTCTATTATTTTTGTTCAGGTATGTTATGACACATTTACTGATATTACCTTCAAGTTTATCAATATCTTTCATAGTTTTCTATGAACAACATATAATTATTGACTGGGTTCTTTTATGTTTTGTTAAAGAAGAAATCTGAGTTTAGGACACCACATTCATAGGAATAATTATAAGTTTTAAATCCATACAAGGTTGAGGATCTTAATACTAATACTGAGCATGGTACAATGCTCCAGTTGACTGTTAGTGTGGTACCTGATTAGTAGACTTGAGCCAAGTAATGCATTTCAAAAAGTCCCAAAAATACAGCACTAAATTAAACTTTACCATAAGAAACATTTTCTGGTGCTTCTACAGTTACCTTTCTTCCCTTACAACAGCTCAGAGACAACAAAGCAAGCACTAGTTTACTATATTCCTCTTAAGGACTCTGATCCACTCAACTCTCAAAATCAGCTGCAGGCAGACAGACTTGGACACAGGGAAGGCCTTCTTATGTGTAGGCTTTTGCTTTTCCCGAATTCTATTTGTTATTAGGATTTTACCTCTAGAACCCTATCTCTACTAAGCCCTAGTCTTGCATATTATTTAATTTCAATATACAACTTACTTCAGTGTGTCTTATCATCACCTTATTCTAATTTGGGGGGGTCATGCATAAGCTTCATCTCCCACAAGATAGAGAACACACAAGCAAGTTTTTTCTCTCGAATAACTTAGATTATACTTTCTATTTCATTCTCTTCCTCTGTGGATACTGTATGTGATCTCTGAATTTTCCTTGCTGTTCTATGAATGGTTCCATATTTCTTCCAAGCTATCTAGTTTGTTTATTCTTAATTTCCTGTTTGTATTTCTTATGTATAAAATATGCATGTGTTATTATATATGTGTATAATTATGTATGTATTAGTATGTAAGATAAAATATATCTTATGTATTATATATATAAATATGTATATCCATATTTTATAGACAGAATCAACTGCATGGAAGCATGTAGCACCAGTAACCCACTTATATGGCCTTTAAACTGTTTCCATATGTTGCCATGTTTTATCATAAATCTTCAATTATTCTGAGAATGAAGTGCCAACGGTTTCCATTCTTCAGCCATGGTAAGCAATCTTCACTTCTCCTTTCCTTGAAATTTTACTTGGACTGACTAGAGATAAGATATAAAGTTTTATTCCTCACCCTGTTTGACTTTTATGACCTACCATTCTTTCATTTTCTTTAGCTTTTTCTCTACATAAACTATATTTTAGAAGAAACTTCAACTAAGTGACAAGCTCAGTGTTCTTAATATTACAGTTAGCAAACTGTCCATAAGATTGGTGAACTTTTGAGCTGCTATAAAATTGGTGCTACCTTTTCTTGTTCCATAAAATCACAGAATTACCTTTGAAGGTACAAAGAGGCATAGTTTCATTGTATAGATATTTTGCAACCAGAAAGTATCTTTTAAAATATTATTTTCCTTCCATTTTATTCTCTTCATACAAAGTGTCAATAAAAAAATCATCCAACATAGAACAGAAAATAATTGTATTTTCAATTTTTGCTTGGAATCCAATAATAATTCTCTTTCTTTCATTTGCCAGCTAGTTGTCATAAATATTTAAGAAGGTGATTATATTTAGTTAATATTTTTACTTAAATTCATTCATTTTGTTTCTAATTTTCCTCAAATAATGCTTTCATTTGCCTTGTCATTGTGTAGAAATCTCCTTACTAACTATTTCATCAACTTAAACTCCTCTTTATGCTTTTACTGGCTCTCCACAATTAGAGCTCTCTGCATTTTAATCTTCCTATAGCATGGACAAAACTTTTAGACAGTTAACTTCCCCTGACTTCCATATATTTTGGCCAATGTTTATGCCACTTCCTTATTAACAATGCACTCAACTCCTTAAAAGTATAGCTTTGTAATAATATTATTATCTTCATTTTGTCCCTGGTACCATATTCAATTTATGTTTTTATTTTGTTTTAATTTTTTAATATTTTATTTTTTTCTGAGAGAGAGAGACAGCATGAGCAGGGGAGGGTCAGAGATAGAGGGGGACATAGAATCTGAAGCAGGCTCCAGGCTCTAAACTATCTGTCAGTACAGAGCCCAGTTCGGGGCTTGAACCCACAAACCATGAGATTATGACCTGAGCTGAAGTCAGACGCTTAACCAACTGAGCCACCCAGATGCCCCTCAATTGATGTTTTTAATTAGGACTGTTTTTTCACTCATCTGTAAAATAGCATAATAACAATACCTACCCCATTTGTTTTGGGAAGGACAGATGGTAATATTTGTAAAGGATATGACATAGAAAAAGCACCCGGTATACTATAACTGTTCAGCTGGGTTATTGTATTTTTCTCTCAAAGTCAAAGGCACAGTTTTTCTCTGCCAAGAAAATTTTGTGTTATTTATGTTATTGCTTGGGGGATTTTTGTTGTTGTTGTTGCTTTTCAAGTAGACTATAGATCCAGCTTTTAAAAAGGAGGAAATCTAAGTTGTGCTGGAAAGAATTCAAATCACCAGATTCCGTGATTATTGTTTCTACTCAACTCAAGCCTTTTCTTAAACATTCTCATGAGACTTCAACTACTTTCTTAGGTGGGCCATTTCATTTTCAAAAATTCTATTGGTTTTAAATATTTTCCTTATTTTAAACAAACTTACTTTTCTGCAATATTTTTTCACTGGTCCACCTGCTACTAATGGGATTAGAAGAGAAAATAAACAATAAAATATTATTTGTAGGTCCTTTTGCATTATTATAGAATCTGTGATAAAAATCCCAGGTTAAAAAAAGTCGTTAAATTTTCTACAAATGCTAATGAATAATCTTGCCAATCTATCTTCATAGAAATCATAGAAAGTTAAACCTACATCATGGTTTAAGTAACTATCTATAGACAACTATCTATGTTCTCAACCCTTTACATCTTGCCGGAGAACATTTCCTAGGCCTCTTACTTCCAATGGGACCATGTGGCTAGTTCATGCTATTGGAACATGGCCTAGGTGATTGAAAATGTGTGTTTCTTCTGCACTCCTTTCTTTTGTCCACCATTATGTGTAGCAGGCCAATTAAAGTGGCAGTTTCTAAAGTGCTGGAGGCACCACAATAAGCTCACAGTCAGCCTGATATATTTTAAACATTTGAGGTAAATATGAGAATGAACACTAATCAGACAGAGAACAAACTACTAGCTCCAGATATTTTATAGTTTCATATAAGATAATACTATATTTTTTAATCAGGTAATAACTTTGAGAAGTTTGTTTTTCTAGTTGCTATAATAAAAAAAAAGAAAGAAAACAAGTGCCAGTATCAGATTTCAGCTACAACATGTAAAGAGATTGGAAGTATTCATTCTCACCCTTACAAAAAGAAAAAATGCTGAACAGACTACTAGTTAAGGCTGTACTTTTCTTGGACACATTAGAGAACTTGGGTTGAAGACAAATATCCAGCCAGTTGAATCCAGAGAATAAAACATGAGATCTACTTACCTAGAGCAGAAGTTGCTATAGCCATAACTCAAAAGAACCATTTAAAGATAATTTTTATTT
Source organism: Hyaena hyaena (assembly GCF_003009895.1). Lineage (NCBI taxonomy): Eukaryota > Metazoa > Chordata > Mammalia > Carnivora > Hyaenidae > Hyaena > Hyaena hyaena. Next base: position 256,075 of record NW_024081517.1, read on the forward strand.
TGATGAACTGAAGGAGGCTGAGTGTGGACTAGCCTGTGTGAAAAACTGCTAGAGGTCAAATCTTTGGGGGGCTGCCACACTTTGATCAGTTTATATGCAGAAATCCCACCAAACCCTACCAAATTCTTATATTGAAGATGTAGGGAATATCCTCTTACGGCTTTAGCTGGGTAATAGGAAGAGTAGTTATTATTAAATATGTCCATCGTGTGCTCCATAACAAAAGCCTACTCACCAGGGAAAAATATTTTCCACAACCTTATTCCAAATGAGGGAGGAAAAGACCCTTCTCTCATTCTATCCCTATGTATACTTCCTTTCCAAACCAAGGCGGCAGAGAGGCATGAGCAACACCAAGAGAGAAAAACTAGTAAATGTCCCAATCCAGAGACACAGGCCAACTAAAAGAGTGGAATTATTCATAAAATTATAGAAATTTTCACCTCCCTCACACTTTACTACCACACCAATAGGGATCCAGTATAGTAACAGCAAATTACTGCTGAAAAGGCTGCAAGATTCAGGTTCTCTCAGAGAAGCATTCATGTAGTTGAGAATTAAGAAGAGAGAGGGAGAAAAAAAAAATAATACCAGAGGAATTCTAACCCTATGGCAATTAAAATATTAAAGCTTATGGTACTTAAAATATTAAACACATTGCAACTGCTATCCAGATGAATATAGATACACATACTGAAGTGTACTTAGCACATTCCCCACTACCTGATATAAATATCCATCATACAACAAAAATTACAAGGCATGACAAGTGGGAAAATAAAACACAGTCTGAAGAGACAAAGCAAGCATTAGAATCAGATTCTGCTATGACACGTATGTTGGGATTATCAGAAAATGTAATAAACTAACTATAAAATAACTATGATGAATATATTTGAGGCTGTATTCAACATGCAAGAACAGATGGGCAATGGAAGCAGAGAAATGGAAACTTAAAGAAAGAAACAATATACTGCATCAGGAGGGAGAGTATTGAAACAGAAATGAAGAAAGGCTTCCATTTCATAGATTAATCAGTAGACTGGATATAACCAAGGAAAGAAGTTATGAACTGACTGACAGGCCAATAGAAACTTTCACAATTAAAATACAAAATGTAAAGAAAGAAAGAAAGCAAAGAAAGAGGGATAAAGGGAGAGAGAGAGAAGGAGGAAGAAAAGGAAGGAGGGAGGGAGGGATGGAGGGAGGGAGATAGGAAGGAAATAATGAAAATTAACAGGAAATCCAAAAATTTGGGGAAATACCAAATTTGAAACATGCATGTAATTGGCATACTAGATGGAAAATAGGCATACTAGATGGCTCAGCTGGTTAAGTGTCTGACTCTTGATATTCGCTCAAGTCATGATCTCATAGTTTATTGGACTGAGCCCCACCCCTCACTTTGCGGAGCCTGTTTGGGTTTCTCTATCTCCTTCTGCATGTCACCGACTTGTGCATACATGCTCTCTCAAAATAAATAAACATGTTTTTAAAAAAAGAGAGAGTGAATGGAGCAGAAGAATTATGTAAGCTCATAATGGATCAGAACCTTTCAAATTATTTAAAGACAACAAACCCCAGTTCCTGGAAGCTCAGAGAAAAGCAACAGAAGAATTAGAGAGACAAACAAACAAAAAAAAAACCAAAAAATTATTCTGCTAAGAATATTATGATCAGATTGCAGAAAACTAGTGACAAGAAGAAAATTGTGAAAGATGGCAGGGATAATGATCACAGCACCATTATTATTAGAAATTATGAGAGAAAGAAGAGGGGTGCCTGGGTGGTGCAGTTGGTTAAGCAGCTGACTTCACCTTAGGTCATGATCTCATGGTTTGTGAGTTTTAGCAGCACATTGGGCTCTGTGCTGACAGTTCAGAGCCTGGAGCCTGCTTCGAAATCTGTGTCTTCACTCTGTGCCCCTTCCTCATTTGTGTTCTGTCTCTCTCTTACTCTCTCAAAAATAAATAAGCATTAAAATTAAAAAGAAAAAAAGAAATAAAGAAGAGAGTAGAGCAAAACATCTAAAGTAGTGAAATAAGTTTAAAATCCACCAAGCAAGTCTTCTATATCCAGCAGAACTATCCTCTTAACATGTAGGAGAAATAAAGTTTCTCAGACAAAAAAAAACAAAACAAAACAAAACAAAACAAAAAATGTCTGAAAAAAATCATTTTCAGAACTTTCATCCAAGAAATCTTAAGATAAATTTTCCAAGGCAAAGGAAAATGGTGTATATCAGAGATAAGGATACGTTTAAAGAAATAAAAACCATCAAATAAAGAATAAAGGAAAAATATTTTATTTTTATTTTTTTTATAAATGTAGTCTTTTTTTAAATATTTTTATTTATTTCTAGGAGAGAGAGAGACAGCATTAGCAGGGGAGGGTCAGAGAGAGAGGGAGTCACAGACTGAAACAGGCTCCAGTCTCTGAGCTGGTAGTCAGCACAGAGCCCGACGCGGGGCTCGAACCCATGAACCGCGAGATCATGACCTAAGCGAAAGTCGGACGCTTAACCGACTAAGCCACCCAGGCGCCCCTATTTTTCTTATTTTTAATTCATCTTGTAGGTAACTTTATTTAAAGTAATAATGGTAACAATTATTGGGCGCTATGAGTAAGTAACATGAATGACAGTGATGGCATAAGGGACAGATGTGGTGAGGAGGAGCTGTGAACACTCTATTATGAGATGCTTGGACTACACATGAATCAGTAGAGTGTTATTTGAAAGCAGACTTAAATTAATTAAAATGTATATTACAAACTCTAGAGCAACCCTAATAAAAATAAAATTGAAAAGGAGGATATGGAAATGCTAAGAAAGGAGATAAAGTTAAGTTAAAATGTTCAAGATCTACCATGTTAACAGTAATAAGTATAAAACTAGAGTAACTATGTTAATTTCAAACAAAGCATTTTTAAGAGCAATAAAAATTAACAAGGATAAGAAGTATTATGTAATAATAAAAGGGCTCAATCTTGCAAAAAGACATAAAAGCCTTACGTGTGTTTGTACCTGACAACAAAACATGAAGCTGTCTCAGGCAATAACTGATAGAAGTGAAAGGAGAAATACACAAATATATTATTATAGTTGGAGACATCAACACCTCTCTTATAGTAATGGATAGGTCAAGCAGGCGGAAAATAGGTAAGCATATAAATGACCAGTAAAACAAAATTATTCAATTGAAATTTATAGATTACTGCCCTCAATAACAACATAACACATTCTTCTCAAACTCACATAGGAGATTCACAAAGACTACATTTGGAACCATTAAACACATTTAAAAAATAGAAATCATATAAATTGTTTTCAGACCACCATTTAAATAAAATAAAATTCAGTTATAGAAAAGTAGGTGGAAATTCACAAAGATTTGGAAATTTTTTAAAAATGCAATCATTTAAAACTCAAAAATAGGTTTAAAAAATTGAAGGGATATTTTAAAATATTTTGAGCTAAATGAAAATGACAAAAAATTTCTTAGTAAATTTATGTAATGCAGTGAAAACAGTATTTAGAGGAAAATTTATAGAATTAATTAAATTATAGTAGGGAAAGGAAAACAAACTTGAAATTAACAACCTATGTATATACCTTAAGAAACTAAAAGAAGAGCAACTTAAGTCTAAAGCAAGCAGTAGAAAATAAATAATAAAAATTAGAGTAAAACTCAATAAAATTCAATACAAGAAAATAATTGAGAAAATCAACAAAACCAAGAGTTTCTTCTTTGAGAAGATCAATAATATTAAAACTTGGTCCAATGCTTTTAATATTTATTTATTTATTTTGAAAGAGAGCAAGAGTAAGCATGAGGGGGAGGGGTAGAGGAAGAGTGATAGAGAATCCTAAGAAGGTTCTGTGCAGTCAGTGCAGAGCCTGATATGAGGCTCTACTCACAAACTGTGAGATCATGACTTGAGCTGAAATCAAAACTCAGATGCTTAACCAACTGAGCCACCCAGGACTCCTAGACAACACTCTACTAAATAATACATGCAAGCATGAAAGAAGAAATCTCAAGTAAAATTAAAGAAAAATTATACTAAATGAAAATGAAAACACAATTAACCAAAATCCGAGTATTGCAATTAAAGCAGTCTTTGGAGGAAATTGATAACATTTAATGCATGTTGGAAACTAAGAAAGATCTAAAATCATTAATCTAAGCTTTTACCTTGGCAAACTAGGAAAAGAAGAGCAAATTAAGTCCAAAATAAGCAGAAGAAAAGAAGTAAGAAGAATAAGCATGGAAAGGGTGAAAATGATAACAGGAAGTAAATAGAAAAAAAAATCAATGAAACCAATAGCTGATATTTGAAGAGATCAGTAAAATCAATAAGCTTTCAACCAGACTAAGAAAGAGAATACAAATTACTGATATTAGGAATTAAAGGTGCAATATTCCATAAAAAGATTCCATAAACAGTAAGAGAAATATTGTGAATAACCCACTGCCCACAAATGTGATAACAGACACAATCCACCAAAACTCACACAAGAAGTAGACAATCTGCTTAATCCTCTATTAAATAATTTAATCAATATTTAACAGCCTTCCAAAACAGAAAGCACTAGGCCCAGATGGGTTCACTGGTGAATTCTATCCAAGCATTTAAGGAAGATATTATATCAATACTCTACAAAACGGTACAGCCACTCTAGAAGACATTATGCATGAGGATGCTTATAGAAGCTTATTCATAATTGCCAGAACTTAGAAGCAAATAATATGTCCTTCAGTAGATGAAAGGATAAATAAACTAGTTTCTTTGTTAGGAAAATATATTTTTCATAACATTATTTATATTATAAAGTGGATTTTTTACTATTATTTTTTTACTATTAAATGAATTAAATTAATATCTGTAAAATTTGGTGTTTTGGTTTTTAATATGAGAAGTATCAATAGATAGAACACACATAAATGAAGTATCTTTGTGAATATTAATAATTTTAAAGAGTGTAAAGAGCTCTTCAGACTAAACAGATTGAAGACCCAGCTGTAGGCAATGGCAGGACCAATAGATAAAAAGTGCCGCAGTCCCTCAGTAACAGCATGCAGGAGGTAGGCACTTATGAAAATTCACGTGGACAAGTTTTGTCTTTATTTTTTTTTTAATGTTAATTCCAACATTGTTAACAAACAGGGCTATATTAGCTTCAGGTGTACAATAGGGTGGTTCAACAATTATATACATTACTCAGCGTTCATCATAAGTGTACTCTTAATTCCCTTCAACCTATTTCACCTATCTCCCCAACCACCTCACTTCTGGTAACCATCAGTTTGCTCTATAGTTATGAGTATGTTTTTTGGTTTGTCTCTCTTTTCCTGTGTTTGTTCTGTTTCTTAAATACCACATCTGAGTGAAGTCATATGATATTTATCTTTCTCTGGCTGACTTACTTCACTCAGCATTATATTTTCCAGATCCAGCTATGTTGTTGCAAATGACAAAGCATCATTCTTTTTTTATGACTAAGTAATATTCCAGTGTGTGTGTGTGTGTGTGTGTGTGTGTGTGTGTGTTGATGGACACATAGGCTGCTTCCATAATTGGGCTATTATAAATAATGCTGCAATAAACAGAGTGGTGTATATATATATAGATCTATCTATCTATCAATCTATATCTTTTTGAATTAGTGTTTTCATATTCTTTGGGTAAGTGTTATCTTTTAATGGCTCTACAAGTATAGCAGAGGAGTATTGGAACTGATAATAAGTACAGAAAAAATAAACATTTAATAATTTCCGTCTCCATTCTAGTTTTTATTATATTTAACCAAATTCAGCATCTATCATAGAGGTGAATATGGAATATCTTTACACTAAGTTTCGTGTAAAAAATTCTTGCACTCTAAGGGTATATCAAGTCAATTACTTTTTCATCAGCTTGTAATAAATGAATAATTTTCTCTGAAAATGGCCATTATTTTTATAATTAAGTCCTATGATTTTGAGAAATATCCAAAAGTGCAATATTCAGGAGATACATAGTTGATTCAATTTTTTTCTGTTTTTATTTTACAAATAGTTTATTGTCAAATTAGTTTCCACATAACACCCAGTGCTCATCCCCACAAGTGTCCCCTTCCATGCCCATCTCCCGTCCCCCCCACATCCATCGGTCCTCAGTTTTTGTCAGTATTCAAGAGTCTCTCATGGTTTGCCTCTCTCCCTTTCCCCCACCATTTCCCCCTTTGTCCTCCTCCTTGTTCCTCAGTTAAGTTCCTCCTAATCCTCCTATACGTGCAAACATATGATATTTGTCCTTCTCTGCCTCAGTTATTTCGCACAGCATAACACACTCAAGTTCCATCCATGTTGCTACACATGGCCAGATTTCATTGTTTCTCATTACCATGTAGTATTCCATCGTATAGATAAAACACATCTTCTTGATCCATTCGTCCATTGATGGACACTTAGGCTCTTTCCATGTTTTAGCTATTGTGGAGAGTGCTGCTATGAACATTTTTGCATCAGCATTTCTGTATCCCTTGGGTAAATTCCTAGCAGTGCTATTGCTGGGTCATAGGGGAGTTCTATTGTTAGTTTCCTGAGGAACCTCCACACTGTTTTCCAGAGGGGCTGCACCAGTTTACATTCCCACCAACAGTGTAGGAGGGTGACTGTTTCTCTACATCCTCGCCAGCATCTAGAGTTCTCTGATTTGCTCATTTTAGCCACTCTGACTGGAGTGAGGTGGTATCTCAGTGTGGTTTTGATTTGGATTTCCCTGATGAGGAGGGATGCTGAGCATCGTTTCATGTGTCTGTTGGCCATCTGGATGTCCTCTTTGGAGAAGTGTCTGTTCATATCTTCTGCCCATTTCTTCACTGGGTTGTTTGTTTTTCGGGTGTGGAGTTTGGTGAGTTCCTTATAGATTCTGGATATTATCCCTTTATCTGATATGTCATTTGCAACTATCTTTTCCCATTCCGTTGGTTGCCTATTAGTTTTGTGTGTTGTTTCCTTTGCTGTGCAGAAGCTTTTGATCTTGATGAGGTCCCAATCATTTATTTTTGCTCTTGATTCCCTTGCTTTTGGGGATGTGTCAAGTAAGAAGTTGCTGCGGTGGAGGTCAAGGAGGTTGGAATTCTTGGTTACTACAGATCTATTTGGAGGCAACCCTTTTATGTTGGAAAATAAAGTGACTAATTCACCATAGTGCTCTACTGTAAAGAGCAGAAGTTAGTACTCTTCGAAGAAATTGTCAGTCTTTTTAGAAACCATAAAGGAATCTTGACATTTAATGGCTTAAAGATCCTCAATAAACCACTGAATTAGAACATGAGTTAAAATTATCTTTCTTTTTATGTAAGGCAGCATCAAAGTACATAAACTGAAATTTTCTAGGGGAAAAACTCCTAATTGCAGCTTCCTATACAATTTCAGTGTATGCCTCTCGATAAATATCACACTCTAAGTATCAAATACTACTCTATATATACTTTGCAGTTTTGATTTGTATTTAATGATTTCAAACCATTTTTGAGTTAGCTGAATGCATGCATTTCCCTTGCTTCTCATTAAGAAATAGAAAGGTAAGCATTCTCCGTTTTGCAAATGACAATTTTAATGTCACAAACAAGGTTATGTCCTACTAGACAACTCAACCCCATTGTTGTATTCCTTCCAGAAAATAAAAATCACAGCTCAACTCTTCTAGAAGCAGAGTCATCATTTTCACTTATTCCTCTCATTATCCAGCGTCATAGCGCAGAACCTCATATGTCAAGTCCATTTATCTTTCCAAGGTATTCATCTACCACCAGTTTATTTTAGAGGGTATGTCATATTGCTGCAAACTGGATGATTTACTGGACTTATTTTTGCTGCTTGTTGGTTTGTGACTGAGTGGGCATTTGATTATCCTGTTTCCTTTTGTGGCTGTGCTCAGAAGAGAGCTTGGAAGCCTCTGTAGCCTGTTCTTTTAAGTTAATATTAATCCAAAATTGCTTTTCTTGACCAGTAAAAATATTTTGCATGCTATAGCAAATTTATAAGAACAGTGTATGAGAATATACAGTATTTCTTATTTATCTGGAGAAGATAAAAAATAACCATTTTAACTTGCCTTTAAATTACATTTTAAAAGCTGTAAGAG